>NW_020215866.1:599964-602619 GCF_003070985.1 Temnothorax curvispinosus | reverse complement strand
GTTGGCTGATGAAAGCACAGTGTGCAGAAACGTACCAACATTGTATTGTATTTAAGATATTCCAACATTGTATGATGTTAAGATATTAATTTTGAATTATATTATTCGTTATTGCTCGTCAGTAGCCGTATTTACTCTTGATTTTTGTTTCTTAAATTAATTGCTTTTTTCTATTTTAACATTAAATCTCTCCAAGGATTTCTTAAAAATAATACTCTAGATTCTCTAGAATGAAAGACAGAATTATGATATTAATAATAACTGATTTTCATTTGCGCATATAGTATCTATTGTTGCGAATTTTGTTGCTATATTTTACAAGCTATATTCTAGCTATATATTTTTGAAGTAGCCATTCGAATAGTTGCGGATGTCATCCCCGCAACTTTCCCGCGAAGTGGTAAGATTTTTTGGTCGTTCGGCCGTTTCGCGAAGGAATGAAACGATGATCCCGCTACTCTCCACAAGTCCACAACGTCGATGGTTACGAAGAACGGAAAAGGAGCGGGGAGGACACTTCGAAGAAGGTGGTTTACTACGGCCGACAAAACAATACGGACGGCCGCGGGAAGTTCTGTATATTTTAAAATGCCTCGGAATGCCGCGAAACTTTGGACGTAAGCATCGAACGTAACGGCGCTCTTATTGGAGATTTATTCGCAGAAATACGAGCGCGCAATGATGCGCGACTCGTAAACAAGAATCACCCTCCGTCCAGAGAACACGCCAAACTCAACGAAGAAGCTTTGCAAATTTTATCGTTTTATTATACCTAATTATCATCTGTTATATGAGCCTTCTTCGTGCTTTCGTTTGCGGTCAGAGCATCGTCTCAGAGTCTGACGTCAGCGATCCTATCCGCGTTCGTCCGGTTTCGTCCAATGATTAATCGACATGCTGTTGCGCGAAGTAAATTTGATATTATCTGACGGAATAATGTTTACAGACGTATTCGACAAATACACAGGAAGCAATGCAGACGATCGAGTTTTTAATGGATCTCTTTATTCGGAGATTCACAGAGATAATTGATATTACGTACTGTGGATATAAGCATAAGTGATACGTCTCAATTCTTGACATTTCCCCCCCCGTATACGAAAAGATATTTCGTAGATAAATCCAAGCTAATTCATTTTCTCCTTGAGACAAATTTATGCACGTAGTTTAATGCGCATCGAGTATTCCGTTGCTGTCCCAGTCACTGTACGATACTGCCGTCGAGAACATGCGTCTTCCAACCTTCGTCGAAATGATCGATCGGCCGTGGCCCGCAAGCGGTATAACCGTTTTGTCTCTTTGTACCGTAGATATCATCTTGCTGCGTGTATTAATATGCTGAAATGTATAATGCATGGAAAGGAAAAACGACACTGGATACGATACTACGACACGATACGGCATCCCACATGTGGCGCGCGTTATAGATACACGGTGCTAATGGCAACTCGATCGTAAGAGTCCCTTAGAAATGAATCAATCGTCAATAAACGTTAATGAGGATGAGACGCCGACGTAAATTATTGGACGCTTCGGGCGTCGCGTTTATAATTGAAATACTTTAGCAACTTTTCCCGGTCAAAAGCAGACCGCGCGATTTTAAGCGTTTTCACATTACACGGACAACACGCAAAAATTATTATAAACACAAATAAGTAAAAATAAGTAATAGGAGTGATTATGTATAAACAACAATAGGAGGAATGATTATGCATAAATACATATATATAATTATGTAATATCGAATGCAATGAATTTTACAAATTATATACAGGAGAGATTGTGATTGAGATTGTGCGATTCCAAAACTATTTACCTCTTATAGAAAACAGATATTTCTTTGATATACCGATAAGAGTATTCAATAACGTATGAAATCAAAGGACGACGGCGACAATCGCTAAATCGAGCCCGACGATTAACTATACAATCGTACCGATCGAATACGTACACCGTCCTGAAAAGAAGTCGTTTCTTCTATGAATAAATTATAAACGAAAGATACCTTCTCCAAACGCGACGTTGAAGTGCGCAAGGAGGAGGGAGAGGGAGGAGCTGAAGGATAACGGTGTACATGGATAAGGTGACGGCGGAAGTGAAGGAAGGCAGGGGGCGAGAGAGGATAAAAGGATGAAGACGGGGGAAATATTCTGGACGGGTCTATCGTTATGCCACGGCCTCCCGCAATCAATATTGCAGGAAAGGTGGACGGCAAGGCAAGGGTCGGCAGAGTCGGAGAGGTACGGTGGCGGAGAGATCCTGAGCCTGGCATTTACAATGAAACGAAGAAAGGATACTCCGTCTTCTTCCTCCGGCGCCGTTTTTCCTCCCTCGTCTCATCGCCTCCCCTCGCGCCCGCGCCGTCCGGTTTCTTTTCCCTCGCGATGCACGCCGCTTGACTCGGCGCTGTCGTCGAAGTTCATTTTATACCGACGTTCAACAAAGCCGCCTCCCGCGGCCCCTGCGGGGCTTTATTAAAAATTGAGGATGCAATTCACCTCGCGGGAGGACCGGCGGGGGTCGTCTAAATAAAGGAAACTGGCTGAATGGGCGAGCTCGGTTTTTGCCACGTACGATTCGCCGGTACACACTGTCCACGGGACGAGAGTCTCTCTCTCTCTCTCTCTCTCTCTCTCTCTCTCTCTCTCTCTCTCT
>NW_020215866.1:582739-599954 GCF_003070985.1 Temnothorax curvispinosus | reverse complement strand
TCTCTCTCTCTCTCTCTCTCTCTCTCTCTCTCTCTCTCTCTCTCTCTCTCTCTCTCTCTCTCTCTCTCTCTCTCTCTTTCTCTCTCTCTCTCTCTCCCTCCCTCTCTCTCCGCGCGGAGAGGCAAGACGGCGAGAGAGATCGGCGTAAAGCACGAATTTACAATACGTGCGATGGAAACAAATTTGCGCGGCGAACGTTCGGTGCATGCATAAAGTATAGACGAGATCGGACGTACGCGATCACCTTTCCGATCGCCTACGAGCGATCGCAAGAATGGGGACGATATACGCGGGACCCCGTAAGATAGAGTACGTCTAAACTGTTCGACGTGAGTTTGTGTATCGAATGTCGATCATCGCGTGTGCCGTTAGGATCTAAACGGCGTCCGCACATTCTGCTGTTACGCGTGGAATATTCGCGCGACTTGCTTTCAGAATTGTTTTCTAGGACAAATCAGATCAAAATAGTTTTTTTTTTTAATTATTTTAGTATTAAAGAAACTCTGTCCATATTTCATGAAACTTATACTTCAAACTGGCCATTCTTGTTTAACGATATTATTTACTATGTATGTACAATATCAAAAGATGTGATTAAGTTTGCGCCTTTAGTATTTTTTTTAATAATTTGCATAAAAAATGCAAATGTTTAGACATTAATAATGTCTGGAATAATAAAAAACTAACTTAATTTATAATAAATTATATATGTAGATATGACAATGACTCATTAGAAATGATTTAAAGCAATCTTTATTGCAAATTATAATGCAATTAAGCATCCTGTTATTTGTATGAATAATACACTGCAGTATAACTTGCCGTAATAAAATGCTGGCACAGTCGTAATAACCCAACCACGGAATATATATATGCAGTAAGAGCTATAAGCTACAAGCGACTTCTTCTTTCGTCGAAGTTAAATTTCTTCTAAGTAAATTATGATCAAAACAATAAGCCTCGGGTCGTTCCTGTAGAAGCGGCTTACTAAAATCCCATCCGTAATTTCGCATAGTTAAACGCAGTCCCGTAATTAGAGGCTTTTCATGGCGTCTCACACATGCGGTCGGGACACTGGCGCGCTAAAGCGAAGCTAAAGAGCGAATCAGGGAAGTTTTAACCACGTCGGCAACTCCTTTTGATCCACGCTGTGCGCGATATAGTACTATTCGGAGACAGACGGCTTTCACAGTACTACATTTCGCAAGATAAGCTACATTCCTCCAGATCTCCTGTGCATAAACTTTATTTTTTACTTCACCAACAATTTTTGTAAATATACTTGCATGATTGCTAGATTGTTAGGCTCGTTTTATACAAGGCAAATAGTGATGTGGTAAATGGGCCAACAACACGATCTAAATAAAAAGATGTTAACTTAATAATTTAATTAATCATGCAGTATTAAGAAATTTAAAACAGTGAATATTATTGTTGAACGTATGTGTCAAATTATGATCTCTTATAAGTAACATTAATTTATACTCGAGTCTTGTTTGGATCATTATGTTTTTCAGTCAATAATTAAATAGAAAAGACGTAGTTTTTGTTGGAAGGCGAAAATATTCTTGTCCGAAATGTCCAATAAAATTGTGTTACGTTTTAACAACTAACTTGATCTACCACGCGACACAATTTTATTGTATATTTCGGACAAGAATATTTTCGTCTTCCAACGAAAAATACGTCACTTTTCTATTAAATTATTGACTCAAAAACATAACGGTCCAAACAAGATTTGAGTATAAAAGAATATTCTTGCCTTCCAACGAAGAATACGTCACTTTTCTATTTAATTATTGACTCAAAAACATAATAGTTCTTGTATTATTATTATTATTATTGTCGTGGCCTTTCAACCTTAGACTCTGTGACCTTATTGTTAGACTTACAATTAGATCCACATCTCCAAATTCTCTTTTGTTTCTCTCATATATAATTTGACATGCATTTTTGATCAACAATAATATTCCCCGTTTTTAATTTCTCGATATATGATTAATTCAATTATTTTGTATTTGTACTGAAGAAGCCTCTATAACAATGTGCGCGAGCAGTGGAAGGAATCGGAGATGAGGCGCGTGAGAAGGGCTTAATGCAAGAAATTGTCCTTAAATCTAGTATATTTACACGGTCTAAATATAAGTCTATATTTACAGTATTTACAAGTCTTTAATTCGGTTACGTAAATCCGCGATTAATTCGGTTACGCAAGTCCGCTAGCCACGGATTTCAAGTATTCACGCACGCCGAAAGTTCTTCGTTCCGCGAGCCACGGTTCGTACCGAAATCTAGGAAACTAGACGCGAGCCGCGAAAAGTCTCTCGGTATTCGCTGGTAAAACACAATATTTCGCTTTCTAGTGTTTAACTATACAGCCGTATTAGAAGAGAGTGCCTCGCGCGAGGAGGTCCGGGATTTTATACGAGCGCGTCACGCAAACTCCCGATCCCCTGCAACGACCCGAAAAATTTGTCGAGCCAATCGGCTGCCGACCTACCGAAATTTCGTTTAATTTAAACTCAACTGATTTCGGGGTCGACAACCGATCAGCTGTTTTCGCTGAAGTCTTCTCGCCTTATCCCGGATGTTTATCTCGTGTACCGAGGCCCGAAACAAAAGGAGAGATCCAGCACACGAGAAAAAGAGAGACAGTTTTTCTGCCTCTCGAATATTCCGAGAATAACGTCAGTTATACGCGAAATAATTCTAACAATAAGTTTAGAGATATATAATTTAATACGCGATTCACGCAATCGAGACAGATTCCCGCGGAGATTACGCGATGAAACCCGCGGGGTTTACGGTGCTCGGTTTCGAACAAACAATAAAGTAAAGCTGAAACGTTTACTTTTGATTATTTCTTATTTTTTAGTTATGTCATGTAAATAAATTAAATTATTAAGTTAACATCTTTTTATTTAGCTCCTTGGCCTATTTATCACATTATATTTGCATCAATGTAAGCATAGCTGGTATTTTCTGCATTAGAGAAATGCAAGTTTCATCAAAGGTAAAAAAATCAAAACATAATTTAATTACTTGTTTTTATAAAGTTCCTGATTTTTAGTATAAAAATATGTGTAAATATTTATTTTGCTAATAAATTTTAACAATTTGTTAAACAATAATTATTTCGTTTTTAGGTAAGCCGACACTTTCTAATCTAAAAACTAAGATCGTCATTCCTGAAACAGACTTTACGTACTGTATCGGTCTCTCTCTCTCTCTCTCTCTCTCTCTCTCATCGCCAAATTAATGCCGCGGATGTTAATTGTCGTCGTAAAGGCGTAAGACTGTGGCAAGTCCGTGCGAGCGCTTAATTGCCGGCGATACATAAATTCCGCGGCGCGATCGTCGTCGTCGTTGTCGTTGTCATCGTCGATGTCGTTCCACTCTCTCCGGAGCCCGCGCGCCGCATTACCTTATCCGCATCGGAATTCCCCGCGGCGCTTCTAATTTACGATAAGTCCGCCACGTCGGGTTTCGGGAGAGAAAAAGAGAGAGAGAGAGAGAGAGAGAGAGAGAGAGGGGAAAAGGAAGAGGGAGGGAGATCGGTGTCGAGAGCCGGCGCCTGAAAGGGCGTCGAAGACGCTCCAGGATATCCAGAACCATGGGGATTTGCGTGCCCCGTAACAGCTCCTCGTGGCCTAGGGCCTCCCTCTTCCAAGCTCTCGATGGGCAAGACCTCCCGCGGATCTTGGCTCGTAGGATCGAAAGGGGGGGCTTTGTCGGAAGGGTCATAGATAAGAATTGCATTAGCATTATTTCGATCAAACAGGTTTGTTTATTCATGTTGGGATAAACTGCGTTGGCGATTAGTCATCGGTTCGATATCCTCGTCGATTAGCCTCTAACATGTATGGAACGATCCACTTAACGCGATCTCTCTTGTTGAATTTTTTATCTGACGGAGATTATTCGCGGCTAGCTTCTTCATTGTACCTCATTAGCGGATTTGACGAGCTAAAAAAAAGAGAATTTATTACAGTAATAACAGATATTACTTGGACTTGCGACATCCCCGAGATAAAGAATGGCTATTTAAGTAGGCGTCACGCGTGTGTTTCACGTCGTCCGATTCTCAGAGTTTCTCCGGAGTTTCTGTCACTTTAATTCTTCCGGAAAGGATCTCTTTCCCGCAGTTGATTTACCGTACAGCGGAAATCGATAAAAATCGTTCTCCTCTTTCGTGCGCCGTTCCCAGGATGTTGACGCTGCTGACACAGGCAAGTCTGTAATATTCGTATCTCCCAGCGTCGCTGATTATTTCGATAAAGTATGGCCCGCGGAGAGTTACAAAAGCGAAAAGGTATATTAACGGGTTTACAAGGTTGAAAATCGCGGTCTTTCACGTCGCGTATATTTCTTGAGGTTTCAAACGGCGAGCTCCGCCCTTCTCTCTCTCTCTCTCTCTCTCTCTCTCTCTCTCTCTCTCTCTCTCTTCTCTATCTCTCTTTCTTCCTGTCTATGTCGCAATTCTGGTTTTAAGAAATAATTTCTGTTGCCGTTGCTCGAATGTCAGTGTGCCAGGCGACCCTGCACCGCGGGGAACCTAAGGTGTGGATACCACCGTGATTTATGATTTTCGGCGGCATCCCACGTGAACGCGCCGCTTTTATGTCTGCCGGTATGTTAACACTATCGCTAATCGTGTCGCGAGAATGATAATGCTCGATTGAATAAAATATAGCGCGAGGATCTCAACCGACAACTAATTGTTCGATAAGATATGTCCGGGAAGAGATCGGCAATGTCCACGAAAATATAAACGTACATCCTGCGAAATACATAGATATGCCATTAAAGTAACATCGCATCACCCACACGCACATGAAATTTTCTTTAAATCCGGCTGAGTAATGGAATTCAGAGAGCTCCGAGAGCTTCCCATTTGTGAGGTAATTTCGTAGTCATTAGAATTTTACCTATGCAAACGTAGGAGGAATGTTTGTTTAATGTTATTGCCCGCGGCGGCGCGTCCTATTTTCGATTATTTCAGGCGCCGGCGCCGACGGTATACTCGAGGCCGAACTCGCACAGGCGAATAAGTATAAAAGTTGCATCCGCCGGTACGCTTCCGTATGCAATGCATTCGGCGTAATGTCCGTCGCTACAAATGGAACTTCCACGGAAGTGCACTTTCCGCGCGTCGCAATCGGGATTATCGTCTTCATCTTTTCGCGTAAGGGTGGAAATAGCCATTCCATCGGAAACCGTATCCCACCTTCCTCGGACATCTTTGCAACTTCTGGTTCGCGCATATTCCGAGGGAGAGTCGGGATCCTTTCGCGCGCGCACAAACATCGTTCTCTTGATGATAAAAGATAAAAGAATCCAGCGCGCGCGCGCCACTTTTCCTTCGCGTGCATCTTTTCCAAGTGCGCCGATCGAAAATTGATTTTACACGAAGAACAGCCGTATTACGAATACCTCGGCGAACGCGAGAAAATTTTCTCGTCACGCATATAACGGCGAGATATTTTTTACGAGGAAAACGCGACGCATAAACGTCGGCCCATCTGTTAGTAATTTGTAAGACGAGCCGGGTAATTAAAAGTTTGATGCGAGCATTAAACTCGTCGGGTTATAAAACGAGGGGGTGTTGCTCGCCGGTCGGGCCGGTCGGTCGGGCTGGCGGCTTTTGCCGCGGGAGAGAAAAAGCGAGGAGAGGGCGCGACGGCGGAGGGTGGGCGAGAGGTGGATGCACGAGAGGCGAGAGGATGCTGGTGCTCCGTCCGATGCATACGTCGGTCGTAGGAGGCACGCTGCAACGGCCATAAAATGCTTTAGAGTGCATAATTTTTTAAATATCTTTATTACGACCGGCGTACTTCGTCGGAGACAAGGCATATGAGTTCGTGGCGCGGAGACGAGCCGCGCTCGGTAATTGACCGAGCGAAATCTCGGTGAGCGCCGATAAAATGCAGCGTTGTGAAAACTTTTAATGGCACACCTCTCGGGGTGTCATACATATCTCGCGCATCGCAAAGTATTTTGTCACATATATATGGGTCGTTGTATATATACATATAGATTGAAAGACAGATTACCTATTTATTTGAGCGCGTGTTTCTTTGTTCTTTGGGTTACTTTTTACATGTGTTCGTACGTTTCGCATTCGTACGTTTAGTTCATACTATAAAATTTTATGAGAAATTAAGTGAAGAGAAGTCACAAGAGGAAATATTTTGGAAATCTGATATAATGTTTTTTAATTACGTAGAGTTATGAGTGTTGTGCAAATTTTTGAATGAGAATTTTTTGTGAACAAAAATATGCGTTTTGCCTTCTGCTTCGGAGTAGTCCATCGAATCGTTTTAAATTGCTCGGTCCATATGGATCTACGTCGACGCAATTTGCCGGTCAGCGGCCTTACGGTGAAAACAATTCTGTCGGAACGGCTAGCTGGCATTGCGGTTTCCGGATTGCAGGTCCGGAAATAGACAGTAAGATATCGGGAAAATTCACTGAAAGGGAGTTAATTACAGCTCGTCCCCACTCGAGGCCTCTCGCACGGTCGTGACATACCGCAAAGCCCTGTCCCTCGATCGACAATTTGCACATACAGAGTAATATGAGCGGATTTGAGCTTAAATGTGAGGGGTGGAGATGTCGATTTCGTGCAAATGGGACTGCATTAAGAGCCCGCTGTGTGTCATTGGGATTTGTAATATGCGCGTATATCTCATTCGTACCCAATTGCATTCGGATACGAATGAGAAACTGCGATATTATTACGCATCCGTTTTATACCGAATGTAGCAAATAGGTGCTATAGCCTTATATGTTTATTTGATTTTTGTACTAATGACACGTATGATTATGGATAGGGGAGACCGGAGCTAGACCGCTAGTTTTTTTTCGGTGCCGATTTTTAATAACAAAATAAATAATTTAAGTTAAATATTGTATACCACTGTAAAGAGTGAACCTTTAGCTACAAAATTTATTTAGGAAATTTTTATCTACGTCGTTTTGTTTAACCGGTATAGAGCAAAAACGACAACGGTGCAAAAATTGAAATCTCAAAAATGCCGGGGTTGAACCGTTACCCCCCCCCCCCCCGAGGCAAATCTGTTACACTGCATTTTCAATACATATACGTACATTTAATCCTGAAAAATGATAGGATACATTTCAATAATTGTTTTTTAAGTGAAAAATATAAAAATTTATTTAAAATTTTACTGCTCAGTCGCCAATTCCCTCATTTGAGGCGAGTCAGTAAGGACGACGCTCGTTCTTCGTTCTTGATGAGTCGGCTGTCTCGGAGCGGCTTCAGGAATACTTTCAACCGTCATTGCGCTCAAGTTCCCCCGACAATGTATCACCATAATGAGACATGGATAAAGCCATGGGATCGACTTTGTCTTCGTTCTGATCGGCTGCGTCCGAGTCGGTTGCGTTGAGGTAGATTTTATCAGGATCAACGAAAGTAAAAGGGTACTCTCTATCCGTAACGCTGTTCGTCAAAAATTCGTATTCTTGGAAAATGTCCGGGTTGAATGGAGAAATTCCAGTGCATTCAAACCCGGACACAATATTTTGATACGTTACGGCAAGTGGTAGTGCCTTAGCCACGATTCCGGGGATGTTGTACATCGTCATTGTCCTACCAGGATTCGACGTCATCCAGTTATCGCACTGTGCGTTTACACATTTCTTTAACGGGTCGTAGACGGTGCGTTTCAGCGATTGCAGCTTATGCGAACAATGCGGCGGTGATGATAGGACAATGATTCCATTCGCTTTACAATAGTCGAGACCAGCGATGGATAAATGTGATTTGTGATTGTCGAGTATCAGTAAAACTGGATCGTCGACGGAGGCATGCACATGGGACTGGAAAAACTGTAAGAATTTGACAAAATGCTCCGCGTTCATCCAGCCACTTGGATTCGCTTCACCTGTAGAGCCTGGTGGTCCGCCGTTAAGGAAATATTCCTTGAAATGTTTACGAGGAAAAATAAAAAATGGAGGTAGAGAATGCCCGGTCGCTGACACCGCTATCGCCAAAGTTACGAGAGTTCCTCTTTCCGCAGAAGTCACTCGCCCGACTTGTTTCACTCCCCGACGTCCGATGACTCTATTCGGTGTCTGAACGGTTGTAATTCCCATCTCATCCATATTCCATATGTAGTGAGGCTGAAAATGATGAGAAACGTTATTTTCGACCAAAACTGGCAAGATTTATTCATCAGTTAACACACCTGGAAATGATGTTTATCCATCAGAGATCTTAGCAGCGCAAAGAACCTTTCTACATTTGTTCGATTAAAACTGGTGGCACGTGCTAAACTTGTCGCTTCTGGTTTGCGTATGGATAATGTTGGATGTCGTTTCAGAAAGCTGCTTAGCCAATCTTCACCAGCCATGCGAGCGACTTCCCACGATGCTGGTACTTTGAGATTCAATTTTTTGGCTAAATCAAAGGCTAAACCACGGGTTTCCTTCGCAGATAGCCCAAAGTACATATCGTTGCAATGTACTAAGTATTCCACCAAAGTCTTTTCAGTTTCAGAGTCCATAACCTACATTTGAAATTAAGACGTTGCATGAATATAAACTTTGCTGAGCAGAGTGCATGCTTTTATAAATTATAAATAATCGTCGACTGGTCGCTACCAGTCGCTACATCGCGTCGGTATGACAGGTCTCATAACCTGATAGTCGCCAACTTTAACCGTTAATATCTCGCTTCGCGGGGCAGAGCGACACTTTTTTCTGCCAGATTCGGTCGTTTCGTGCAAAAACGCGTCGATTGAGCCCAAGTTGAACGAAATCGGTGAGGAGGCCACTATTCTTCAGATTTACCATAATCGTTAAGTACTCACCGGGATATGTCCTTTATGTAGTACGACCACGTCAATCAAGTTTTTTATCTCATCGTTGTTCTTCTTCAACCAGTCGTTCAACGTGGATATCCGGACATCGAATTGTTTTGCGGCTGCGGAAACGGTCATTTTATCTTTTCTCACCGCAAGAACTGCCTTCTTGAGTTGCTCCTTGTCGACGGGAGTCGTTTTGCGACGATACGTGCGTACCATTTTCCTCCTATACAACTGACGCACGTGCAAGGGAAGACAGAATCACGCCCGACGCCGCGACGCCGCTCGAGGGAAACCTAACCTGAAATCGCCGTGAGCTGAAGTCGTGCGCCCGGCGCGCCGCACTGCGCGTGCACAGTGACGAGACTAGCGGACCAGCCCCGGGTGCTCACTTGCGGATAAGCCTCAAACATAAGTTTCAGGTTTGATCGCCTTCGAAATATTAGACATTAACGATAATGAAAAAACTACACTGGATTCGTGTTCAGCATGCATTACTCTTTATAATCACGTACCTCGAGATTTGGAGAGCAAATATTACTGCAGATATTACAATATTTCCACGCGCAGAAAATTTCACTTTCACCTTCCGAAAACACGTTTGCCCTCGTAAAAATCATAACACGGCAGGTAACCTGCCAAAACTCCGTTGGTCACATGGGTACCATAAGCAGCGTTTACAATGTTAATAGCGAGTTCGCACAATATACAGGTTCCGAGATATTTGATTTTGCGGATTTACCCCGTTAGCGGTCTAGCCCCGGTCTCCCCTATATATATATATGAGAAAAACAGAATGTGCACATCTTAGGTTGCATTATTTCTTCGAGATGTATCCATAATGACATATAAAATAATAAATTATTATATAACACCAATATACATTTTATAATTCTCTGATCAAGTCGGCTTATTTTCCGTGGAAACTAACATTTTTCATACGAGCATGCCTAATAGTCTTTTTTTTTTTTAGAGCGTCTGGGTTACTCGGCCGATCGTACCCGGTCGGACCAAAGTCCATAAACCGCAGAAACGAAGATAAAATCATTTAAACCGCGATTCTCGCGCACTCGCGTTGTTATTAGCCCTTAATCCAGCTGTTACCGTCGCGCGCGCGCACACTGAATCCTATTCCCGTTAATCAAAACGTTACGGCCTATACATGGAGTATCGCACGCGGGCCGAGCCGTTAAATTCACGTATAACGTTTGCAGACGTTCGCTCGCAGTTTCGCGCACACGACCGACGAACGTGCGCTGGCATGAACACGGGCACGACAACGCGCATCGTTATTACATTCCGCCTGTGTTCGCGGATAGCCTTTTTTCCCTCTCACGCGTTAGTTGCAGATATCATTTTACGCTCACGTCGCGCGTCGGTTTGATCATCGGCTCGTAAATTATAAAGTCGACGAACGCGTACCCCCTTATGCAAATCCCACGGTGCAATGGGTAATATACCTCGGTACGTAAAGCATATGAAAGTTTATATGCCAGATTTTTAAGTCTCTTTTACCTCGCGAGATATGCGGATCTCTATCTCGAATTGTTCTATCTCGCTTCGATTATCATTCAGAATAATGTAGGATTTTCTCTGTTAACAGATAAAATATGTATGAATTGTGATTTATATTATCAACATTCGTTATTTAACATAATCAGTGATATTTTGCGACGAAGTTTTATTTAGATTTTGTTAATTAATTTTGAATTATTGTTCATTAATGAATGATATCTAATTAATTTGGAAAGGATCTAAGATAAAGAAGAAAGTGGCACGTCGTAAGGCTTATTGCAACATGAAACTCTTGTTCTCAGCAGTCCGAACACTATAAGATATCAATCTAACGGGAGAAAGGGGATAATTTGTATATATTTATGCGCCTACTTTATCTTTACAGTAACCTTTATTTTTCTTGATGCCTACAAAATCCCGCCGACGTTATAACGACATCGTTAAAACGCACTGACAGGACCGAGAATGAATGATGTAGGTTCAGCCGAATACTAGGGGGGGTCTAAAAAAATCATTCTGACTTATTCTAACTATTTTTCTGATAGGCTTTAATCTGATCTAACTTTACCATATAATGAACCAGCAATTAAAATCAAGGACATTTTATTTCTTGCTAATGCAGATATATTATTTGTTTGATTGTATTAGTTTCTGTGGTATCAACTATATATGATGAAACGCGTGATTAATATACTAAAATTATATATGATTATCTCTCATGTGTGTTATCTGATATGTTAACGCACGTGTTAACTGTGAGAGTATATGCGTGAGAACATCACGATTCTGGAATTCGTTGATACCATGTTATTAAATCATTGGCGATGTATCTCAAAAGCGCAATTTGAATCTCATCTCTTTGAGCAACAACTCATACATATTCATTCCGGCGTTTTAATTTTAGAGTAGATCGTAAGATCTGTGAATGCTTGACTACAGCCGACATTAAAGAGCCGAGAGCAAAGCCCAGTGACAAGGATTGCAGGATGAAATTGCTGGAGAAGAGAAGTTGAACGACGTACATAACATAGAGTCTTATTGCTAGTCGATAAATTGAATGCAGCGTATTACTAATTTATTATCCTATGAAAAGAAAATCAAGTCTAGTATCTCTTTTATAAGTTATACCAAAAGACTTACTTTTTTTACTAACTATGATTATATGTTGCCAATACACTAACAAAAGATTAAAAATTTATGTTTTTATTTGTAATAATATAAAATAACTGTTATGTTTTTAAGTTCTTTAAATTTTAAATTGCGATTAATAAATAAAAACAATGTGTTACCTTGATATTCTCATAAATATTACATTATCATTTATAACATTATCATTTAGTAAGTTATTGTATTATTAATATTCTTTAACTGGGTATTACTGATATACATTACATTATAATTTACATGTAGCAAGTACGCCTCAGTTAAATTCGCTGATTTAAATTGCTTCAATTTGTTCTACATGGTCATGGTTTACCGTGCAGCTTTGTCTTTACCAGCACCTTAAACCCCATTCAAATAATGATGTTGTTACGACACACTGACGAGAATCACTGCGGGTAACGCGCGTCCAGCAGCGCGTTTCGAAATCTAAGATAAATCCTCTCGTAGCATTTCTCAGGGAAGTCCATGGGGGTGCTTTGTTTCGTCAACCACAGGCAATTTGTTCGTTTGTTAGTTGTGGAAGTATCTCGTCGGCCTGAGACGCCGCGCCGGCGTAGATTCCTGTTAGTGGCAACACAGTATGGTACAACGAAATTCGTGAGAGGGGTACAAAGTGTCGAAGGAAGGAGAGAGAGAGAGAGAGAGAGAGAGAGAGAGAGAGAGAGAGAGAGGGGGAACAAAGAGATGACAAGAGGGAGAGAGAGAGAAAAAGACAGAGAGGGGAGAGGGAAGGAGGGAGAGAGAGAGAGAGCCGAAAGAAAGATAGAGGGTGGTGGCGCTTAGTTTCCGAAGTACAAATTAGATTATGCACAGTGTCGCCGCGGGGGTGCTCCGGCCGCTTGTTCGTAGAAAAGTTACAGCCCCGTCTCGTTCTTGACGCCTGTACTTGTCTAGTTCTGCCCTTTCGCATAGACACCAGCCGCAAAGACCCTTCCGAGTTAGTTGTCGAGGTCCCTTTCGGAGATCGGCACCACCCGCTGACTTGCTGATCTTGTGGGAGGAGATACTTTAGCATTTATCTAAAAGTATGACGTTGAAACCGCAGGAATGATTTTCCGAGAGTCGGGATACAATTCGATTCGCTTTTAATGTTTGACGCGAAGAACAAAGAGCAGTAAATTCGTAGGTGCCGCATTTTGAAGGGAGTCTTTAAAATCTTTTGTATCTTGTAATGAATCAAGAATAGTGGATTCCAAAAGAGACGGTTAAGTTTGAAGTTAAACTGAAGGCATAAAAATCGATCTTGTTAACGGCGAAAAAGTATACTGAACAAAGTTGTAACCGAGTTTAATCGCCCCGTGAGAAATAATAAAGAGTGGAAGCGAGATTTCCGCGACGTCATTGACCTATAAAAGATAAAAATTGCGATTGAGCAACAGCTTCATTAATACTGGGCGATATAATGGGTCATTATCACGAAGTTGTGCAGGCTACTCAGCCGACTTTCTCAACTGCGATAAAAACTAAGTTTTGTTTAGGTAGAAGTTTTTCATTAGAACACTTTTATTATAGTCATGTCTGTATGATAAAGTACGCGTTTTAATCGTGTTTTAATAATAGTTTATATAACTATTCCGATCTTATGATGACAAAACAACTTTTTATCATTATGTTATACATTTAACTTTAGATATACCTCTTAGCATATTAATACAACAGCATCAGTAATGCCAATATTAAGACGTAATTTTAATTATTATGCTGGCCATCGTTATAACCGACAAACCGGTATTTTCGGAGGTTCGAGCTTTATTATGATAATATTATGACAACACCTGACGTAGTAGATCCTGATGGTTTTGCAGAGTTGATGTGTATCCCCATTAAATTGCCTGGTTAATATCATGGAAGCATGTCAGGGCATGAGGCCAGCTTATTTCCTTTACAACCAGGCTATTAACCCAGAGACATTTAGTTCGCGCGTAACCTTAAATGAATAGTTTACTAACTCCCAGCGAAGAAGTCTTCTACTTATTATATCGAATATATTTTACCAGAACAGTGATTTCTTAAAAGAACGATTATTTTCGATTAAAATTGCCTGTAAATATTACGTAATAATTAAAATATTACTTATTTGTAAAAAATATGATGACAGGAAACTAATAAAACGCGCGAAGAAATTTTGGAACGACCAAGTCCTTTTCAGTAAGCAGCGTTATCCCCTGCAATTCTGTTTATGTTTTCCACCGCTAATATCGACTAGCCGAGGGGCGGCTACCCTTCGGCTGAAGTTCAAATAAATGCTAACCGCATTACATCCGTCACGTACCATTTTCGTCGCGTAAGTGAAATTGCGTGGGCCCCCAACACAATATTACTTCGATGCCATTAGTTTGCACAATAAGAAATTGCTAATCAATTTGATGGATACCGTCGTATGTCGTTTGTCATTTATATCGAATTACGAAGCTCGCGTTGGGAAAGGGGGGGGAAGAGGCGATAAAAAATTATATTCCGCATGTGTATACAACCCCCGTGAGTACCAGAAATCAAATTTTGCGCGCTCACGTGGTATACGCGATATCACTTTACAGCAGATCTGTTTCGTTTTTTCTTTTAAAGTTGATCCAATCAGTATTTTAGTACGCCGGGTCGCAAAAGGGAGGGCTCTTGCGCCTCTTCTTATCTCTCTGATCCCAGCTTCTTCCCAGATCATAGACTAAAGCCATTAACACTTAGCGAGGCGATCCTGCTTTGCATGAAATCGAGACGACGAGAGCGCGTAAGCGTACGTCTCGGGGAAGATAGACGCTGTCGCTGCCGCTGCCGCCGCCGTCGCCGTCGCCGCCGGCGCAAACCAGAGAGACGCGTATAAGATCGATAACGCCTCGCGTCGATTTTATAATTCATGAATTCATAATTCAAGCACGCCGCGCTCCTAACACATCGCTCTAAAATGGCACCTATAGCCCCTTGATCGGCGAGCCGTCCGTCGTAACGCTCGAGGACCTTAAAGCTTTTATTACTTACATAAACGGCGGTAATTCACCGCGCCTTGTGTCAGCACTTAACGGCATTCTCTGCCGATCGGTGCAGCGGCAGGTGCATCGGTCCTGAGGACGCCCGCACCCTCCGCACTTCATTTTATTAGATTATTAATTAACAATTTCATTTACGTCGTCGATCCGACAATCGCCGGCGAGTCGTTTGTAACTTTAACCGTTAAAAGTAATAGGGTCGACGGGAAGTTTGCAATGATTATAAACGATGATAATTACTTGGCTTGTGAAATTCGATCGGCTTTAGCGGAGTATACGGGCGAGCAATAATATTGAAATTTAATAGCGAGTAATGGAACGTGGAACGTACCGTAACGATGCAACGTAATGAGGATTGTTCTTAAACAACGATTCTAGGACGCGACGAGCGATTCAAATTACGATATTGAGATACGTATTAGCCGAAGAGGACGTATCGGCTAAAGTAGTTTTCGATGTACGGAGCGCCGCGGTCGGAGTGCATCTTAAAATTTTTATTGGTTACAAACAAGAGTCATAATTCGTTTTAGAGCTCTCGATGTTTGCGATCTATCTATTTGCCCACGGGAAATAGCCCCGGGGGCGCTAAATCCGCCGCATTTAGATATTCCCACGATTCATTCGCGTCTTCCCCATAAAGTTCGATGGCCCGTGAAGCCTAGCAGCCCTCCTTAACTGGTTCTACTCTTTGTCTTTATCTTCGACTCGGGGCGAGCATAATGCGGAAAGTCTCCGTCGTCGTCATCGTCGTCTGGTCTCGGAAAGAAACTGCACGATAATTACCTTGTTTCTCTCCGATTTTGCTTCGGTTAAGCCATACTCTCGAAATCTCATAGAGTGGTTTCGCCACTAATATATTAAAGTGATTGCGATAGTCACTCCAAAAGAGTGGGCTGTCACTCTAATTTGCGAGCACTCATAAAGTAGAAGTGAAATTTTCACTCAAATTTTTAGAGCGGCTATTCTATCAGGAGTGATACGATCTCACTCTAAAGCTATAGTGAATCACGATTCACTAAAGATCGACTGATAAATGACTCTAACAGAGTGAAATTTTCAACTTAAAATTGCAGAGTGACATAATTCACTCCTATGGACCCTGATCTTCAAAAGAGTGCCCTTTCACTCAAATGGAATGCGATTTCACTCCAACTTATAGAGCGCAATTTTAGTCTTTCTTAGAGTTTTCATTTCACTCGCGTTTTGAGTGATATTTCACTCTTCGACTTTTAGAGAGTATGTTACAAGAAAATTGCGCTGCCGATGAGAAACAGGGTCGCGTATGTGCTGTTTGCAATTTGTTTCATAAACTTATGCGTCTCTACCATGTATAATATATTTACATTTGTTACGTCGGTGGGATTTAAGAGCGATAACTTTTAACAAAGTATAACGTTGCGAAGAGACTCAGCTGTCCTCTTCCGCGTGCATCGCGAGGTAAGCTCTCTCATCGATCTGCGAAAAGACATTTCGCGATACGTCTTGTAAGAGTGAACACGTATCGCGGCCTGTCGCATGACAAAGTCCGGTGCACCAGCAGCTGGAGGTGACAACTTATTTCCTTCGCGCCTTACCCGCTGCTGTTCCAGCTCGCCTTTTGTTCGATGAATAATATATGGCGATGGCTGTCTGCATTGTTTTGCGTATACTCAGACGCGCGCGCGCGTCTCGCCCGCACACGTATGCATGCACCCTGGGCACCGGATGCTGCGCGTGTGCCCCCTCCGGCGTCTACGCGATTTCCCGCTACGTGTCCGCGTACATAACGACGTATCCGGCCTGCGCGAAAGGGAACTTTGGCAAGTCTCGACGCTGACGATATCAAAAGCACCGACAGGCTAACAGGCAGACGCGCTTCGCAGAAAATTCCGCGCGAAATTTTCGTCGTAACCTTGCTTTACGTGACGGACATACGTTGGGATACTGACACGATATCCGATGTTCTCTTCTGGGCGGCCCCGGTAGGTTGAGAGACGGAGCGCGCATTGTACTCCACGCGAAATATGATAATGAAGTAAAGCTTATCGACACGCATTCTCAGAATTAATTAAAATACGTTCCTGACTAAAATTCTTGAAACTTTACGTACTTATTTCTACATTAAATCGAATATAGAAAGTTATTTTTTTATTGAATTTGCGGTGGTTTTGTATCAAAAGGTAAGAAATAAAAGGAAGTGTATGTTATAACACGAGGAACGTCCCGATTGGCCCATTTTTCTAAACGATTTTCTAAGAGTTATATTTTCCGGCTTATTTCGCGCACGGCGACACGCCTTCGTATATCTTCGTTAGTTTATACCGATGCTACGTGACGCGACTTCACGAATTATCCGAAACACAGAGTTGAGAATTCGGTACCTACGGTACCTTCGGTACAACGTTGAATTTTACAACGGCAGCCACGGATAAACCGAGATAAACTTCGACTGTTTCTCTTCTTGTCCCTCTCGCCGCTAGATTGCTTCCATCCCTCTTCTCCTATCGGCATCTAAAGAATTCATAAGATCCAAGGAGGCATCCCTTTGGGGCGGTAAACAATCGTAAAACACGACCCACGTTTCTCTTTATTTTTAGTTTGAGATATGCACCTTAAGATCCGGTTATTCGCGGCGAAAGGGTCGAAACGTTCTTGTGGCGAAATTAAAAATATTTTCTCGGATTTTACAGAAAGTAGAGAGAGAGAGAGAGAGAGAGAGAGAGAGAGAGAGAGAGAGAGAGAGAG
>NW_020215866.1:493321-582729 GCF_003070985.1 Temnothorax curvispinosus | reverse complement strand
GAGAGAGAGAGAGAGAGAGAGAGAGAGAGAGAGAGAGAGAGAGAGAGGAGAAAACTCACGCGCCTCTGTGGTTTCTCTCTGGACGAGAAATTTTAATAAAATCATCATCTCACGTTTGAAATCATTAGCACGCGAATTACCGTAGCCTCTAATACGGCTTTATGCGTGCTCGCAAACAATGAACATAAATGATTGAAATAAATGAATGCTGAATAATAATAACTTTTACAAGTTATACACTCGCACATAAATAAATTGTTTTTACAAATAAAATCGAGAACGTAAAGCAAGCTTGTAAAATTCTGCATCACTCCGATATATATCAGGTAGATATATTTTTTTAAAACCACTTTATTTTTTAGCGTTTGTTTTGACGTCTGTCCCGTTTTTAATTATTTTACATTTCCGGGCGATACGTCAAACTAATATAGCGGAAATTCTATCATGTTTTTAAAATGTTTTATTAAATTACAGTGATGTGTGGTTGATGAAAAATTTGTGCGATCGTGTACATTAAAACTATTCACTTGTATTTCGGTGATTTAAAATAATTGCAGTATTGAAAATTTTTAATGAAAAATTATTCCTAAAACTATTTTAAAATTCTTTGTTAGTAAAGAAATTATATTTTCCTCTATGATGATAATATCGTATCACGGGGCAATGGCATATTATAACAATTAACGGTGGCAAAATAAATATTGGTTACAGAATTAACGGAATATCCAATGTTATACTAATAATAAACTGTTGAAAGGAAGGGCATAATACTATCGAGAGCGGATAATCAAATGCTGCTCATTACTGCAGAAACGCAATTGATCAATTATATAGTCGAGTGTCGAGTATACGCAACAAAGTATCCGCAGACAGATACAGAATAGTCATTGCTGCGGTTACAGTATAAACGTTTCTCTCTGTATCACAGTTCCGCTTGGTATAATTGTTCCTATTAATAAAACTTTGCGACAACGAAGTAACATAATTTAACCTGATGCTGAATACCATTTCATTACGTACGACATGTAAAATAAAGTCACGAGGGAACGATATAGGTATTGCATTTGTCCGCAGTAAATATTTTCCGATTATTCTCTGGTTTCTTTTTTTCCTTTTTAAAGCTTTAAAAGCCATCTAAAAATTGCATGCAGTTTTAACAAGGCGGATACGCATGAATACCGTACCGGGAACTGGGAGGGGGGACAATGAAGGAACAAAATAGCTGATGCCTTTGAGTACGCGTTATAAAGTGAACGTTCATTATCACCGCGGGGGTCCCAATTGATCAATTAGATAATCAAGCGTAGAGCAAAGTGCCCGCAATTGGATGCGCCGTGCTTTGCGTCGCGGTCGTTGCGTAAAAATGCAACGCGCTGATACACGATTGTGCATTTGTGCGACAGTCACTCGAGGCCTCGCCATATCCGGCCGTCGGGACGAGGAGCGAACGGCGGTCCCACGCAGGCCCCGTCATGTGCGATCGGCGATTAAAAGGATCGCCATCGCCGGCCCTTGTCTGCCCGAGCGCGTAATTCAGCTGGCCAATTCGATCGCAATGTCGCGCGACGTCATTTTCGAGTACGAGCCGTCCCGGTACAACTCGCCGGAGTGGCTTGGAGAGGATTAGCCCGTCGGTTCGATTTCATCGTGGATCTCCTCGCGGCTGAGCCCTAGATGTCATCGCCAGGGAAGGTCGGAACGTCGAAGATCGGGCGGAACGATGAAGGGATGTCGCGGCGCCTCTCTCTTGTTTGTGCCACATCCACTCGCGCTTTACGTCTGTGTGGGTGCATTCGTGTCACATACATTTCACTAGCATCTTCGAGACAAACTGAAAGTTCGGGTTTATCACAGTTCTCCTTGCGTAGCTAGAATTGCTATATTCGTTAAAGAAGTTAACGTTCTGCAATAATTCTTGTGCATGAGAGATGTATGTTATAAACTTTTCTTATTTATTACAAAGTTTAATCTTTCTGCTATCAAGAGAGGCAATTGAATAATTATATTAAGGATTGATTGCGATTTATTCTTGCAAAGAATTGTGTAGAAATACATTTATTTATTACATATTATAAAGTTAACATATGTATAGAGAGTAAATTAATCTTCTATAACGATTCTTTAAATGCTACGCAATATGATGTATGACGTAAACTTTGTACAGGTATATTCAATTTTTCTGTTAGTTCTTAAATGTGATTTACAAAACGGTTAATACGACAATATTGCAATATGAAATTCTCGTCGTGATGCGTATTCCCCGCCGGCTCTATTTTTTCCACTTTATTCAGGCTTCGTCGAATAAGACACGCGGAGGGATCAACGCGCTTGCGGGTTCAACTTCACCCGAGAATAAATCGTCTGCGGGCGGCTGCGCGCTGTCTTCCCAATTATAAAAGCTATTATGAATTTGCCGGGCAATTTGGCGGCTTTGAAAACGTGCCGTGCGTACGCGATATATACCTCGGCGGGTGGAATATCGTGATACCGGGGAGCTTACGCAGCTTGCAGAGTGGTGACTTCCTCCTCTGGCAATTTTGCGCGAAGCGGACAGAAACAAAGACACGGACGCGCGAGGAGAGCTCGCGCGAACGCGAGGCATTAACGATCCGTTGAGAGCGACAGCGACGAGCTCCGACGAGCATCCCGCACCAGAGCGGTGAGAATAGTTGTCTTCGGACTCGCCCATGTGACATCCGATACCTCTTGACACCGACACGCCGCGTAAAGAATTGCTGGCGCCTCCGCTTGGGCACCGTCTGCTTCGAATTGTCGTCCATTTTTCTCAACGAGCCTTGGCATGAGGACCCCTTCTCCTGAAGGGACTGGCTGGCATCGCGCACCTAAACGCGAACGTCCAGAGTTTCCCCGTAGATACTTTCGATGAAAACGATGCCACTTTTCACCTTTCTTGTTTCGTATCAATATGACCATCTATTAAAAATGCAAGCTGGACTGTAACTTATAATTGTTTGTTTGTGATATGATAAAGGAAAAGAACTACACAGGAAAAAGAGAAGTATCAAATATTAAGACTTATATACTCGTATATACGCAACAATCTATAATCTTGAAAAGAGATATATAAACGAAATAAACTTGCTTGAATAAAGTCTTATATAGTTCAATCAAGAAAAAAAGTTGAAATAAAAAATTGAAATTCTTGTAAAAAGATTATAGAATATAGTATAAGTTTTTTGACACTTTTTTTCTGTGCGTATTTGATATATTTGCGTCAGGTGCAAATTGATTATGCTCGCAATTCGTGACTGTCTTTTCCAATATTAGGAAACAAATTTTACAATATTATTTGCATAATTGTTATAGACGAATAGATTTACTCTCACAAATTTTACGCGATTCGGATTTTAATACTCGGATAAAGCGTAATGGCGGCGGATTAAGGGATCGTGCGGCTCAGAGTTGGCGATTAATGTCTTTAAAGCTCACACGATGTGAGGCTAAGCCTCTTAATTCTCTACCCTTTCATGTTACGAGGCGTAATTGATACTTCCCCTTTTTTTACGCTCGCATTGTAAGCACTCGGTAGTTTATCCGTTTAATTGCTTGCGAAGCAGCCTCGGGTCTGTATTCTAATCGCTCTGACCCCTCCTGCCCCCCTCGGGAGCGTCGACCGATCGATAAAATGTGGTGTACGAAATTGACCTCAGAGCGTGGTCGCGTAGTAAAGCTTATCCCTCCTCATAATTCAGAGTCCTGGAGCGAATTTCAGGTACCGTGGCACAAATTGTGCTCGCGTCGTACATTATGCGTCGAACCCCGTGATTTCGTAGTTCCGTGTACGTCCCTCCACACGCACCCACACGCACAGAATTCCAGGAGCACGCGATTGTCGAGCCACCGACGCTCGGCATCCGGTCGGCAAAGTTCCGCCGCCGTGGCCGACGACGTCAGGGATGGATTTACTTCGACGCGCGGGTACCTACTGCTAGCCCGCGGCTACAACAAACCCTCTCCGGTTTATCGCGGCGACAACCGCCAGAATATATCGTCACGGTTGAGCCCGCCGCCGAAATTTCTCTCCTAATCGCGACGCGTGATCACAAACAATTACCGCAGCGCTGAGAGGTAACCGTACGGAGAGTAGAGCTTGATACAATCCCCGCTTCTGTTGTGAGTTACGAGACGCAGCGAGAACAATTGTCGTATCGCGAGTGGAAGTACGAAATTTTGAAACAGAAACTCGCGCGCACGATTACCAGGGTTTAATTCAATGCTGAAATCATATTTACGGTGATGAAGATAATAATCGCGACCTTTCTAGATTGTCGTCTTTAGCCGGCAAATTTCAGCTGCGGTTCATTTAACACTACAAATGCTTCGAAACATTCTTCTTTTTCTTCCTTTTAGTGAAGAAAGAAGAAGAAGAAGAAGAAGAAGAAAAAGAAGAAGAACACTTCAAAAGCATT
Source organism: Temnothorax curvispinosus (assembly GCF_003070985.1). NCBI lineage: Eukaryota > Metazoa > Arthropoda > Insecta > Hymenoptera > Formicidae > Temnothorax > Temnothorax curvispinosus. Next base: position 578,299 of record NW_020215866.1, on the reverse strand, counting down.
AGTAGCATCAAATAGACTACAACCTTTGTCACGTGTAAACGAAGTGAGAAACCAATGATCTCATATCACATCAATGTTCTTTTTTCCGATCGGATGATAACGTATGCGTCCCTGTGCACAAAGATGCCCGTACCTCGCCAACTGCGTAAATGGTAGGTGAACCTAATCGAAGTCCAAATTAGGGCGGACGATAACCGCGGCGGCAGTGCGGAACACAACACGGCACAAAGGAACTCCTCCGTGCGTGCCACCCCTTGCGTTAGGATTCGCCGTAATTTCGGAATGTGATGCAGCAGTATTTTCGAGGGCGAGACGCCTCGTATTTGTCGTCGTAACACTTACGCCGTAACGCTTTGATGAATGAGAAATAATAATCATCAGGGAGTTTCACAAAAAGCATTAGCCAACTCACCTTGCGTTTTCCTTGCTCAGGTAAATGTACTCGATCGTGACTTATTTTTCCCGTAGTAACAGCTAAATTTTCCGAATGATCATTCATCCGCCTTTCCCTATTTCAATTATGTATTGAGTTTCTTTAAGTATTGCCACATTTAGAGCATATAAAAGAAAGCCTGTTTTGTATTTGATAGTGTAATGAAAAGAAGATAATGAAAGGCAAAGGTGCGTAAATTTTATGAAATGTGTAGTTAAAAACATGCTTAATATTTTGAAAGTACTTACCTTTATGATTGCAATAATTTTATTATAATCTATATTTATTTATACATATTATTGTATTAAAGTATAAATTTAAAAAAATGTTTTCTTGTATATTATCTTTTTTCGAGAGGATAGACACACTTGTGAAATACGTTTAGAACATGTTCAGAAAAATCAATGATGAGTAATGGGATAAAACGATAAGGTATTGCAATGTATTGAAATAGTATTATAGGCGAAGAAATACATTGGCAAAATGGTCCTTTTATGCATCTAAGCTTTAAGATACAACTGGCTAGACAAAATACGAACTCGGAAAGGAAGAGTATAACATAAAGAGAAAGAGTAAGGAGGAAGAAGAGGCATGAGCCTTTTCCTCGGCTTTACATTGCGTTTTCTTGAAAGAAAATGGTTGAATGGATAAGGAAGGGTGGAGACGAGCGAGTGAGCGAATGAGAGAGACAATGAGTAAGTATGTGAGTGAGAGAGAGAGAGAGAGAGAAGGAGAGAGAGGGAGAGAAGTTGGAGGATGAAGCGTAAAGCAGCGTGTCGAGGGCAAATTAAAGAGGAACTTGCGAAAAAAGAGAATGGGGGGGTGGTGAAATGGAAGGGAACGCACGGAGAGAGAGAGTGCCACTCTCACCCTCGAGTCATTAAAAACGCGGTCGTCGTTCTGGCCATTAGAATGACAAATGACGTCGTTGACGGTGCCAAATTAGTACGATGAAAGGACGACAGACACTGCGAAAGCCCAGCGTGACGTGACCTGTACGCGGGGTACGTTTAGGCAGTTTGTAAAACGTCTAAAATAAAAGTTTTTACCGTGTATATTCGCGTGTACTCGTTATTAAAACAATGATGGTTATTGCCTTTGAAAGTTAATCCAATTTGAGAATAACTTATTGAAGTCACAACATAAAAATGTGTCGGTTGATTTAATTAAAACATTAAATGGAAAAACGAAAAGCTAAGCTTCTCATATGAGTTATTGTATAATTATATTATGAACAAAATTAAATTTAAAATTCTATTTTTTTTTTTACTGTAATATGCATAAAAATTTGTAACGTAACCCGTACTTTGGTGCTTTGAAATATGTCGCTGGTATTAATCTGAATTTTCAGAACGCTAGCTAGAAATATAAATAATTTCACAGAATAGCTAATAAACAGATTCAGCAGATCCCAGTTGGCTTTAAGTATCCAATGCTTCGTACTTTCAATGTATATTCATTTATGAAGATTAAAGATTATTTATGAAATCTCCAGAGATTTTCAATTAAGCGTACTAGTCATTGGATTATTCTACAATTACCTAGATAATTGGCTCTCGAATATCCGCTGCAGTCTGAAAATTCTTCATTGTATTTATGCGCGATAACGCAATTGTTGAAACTGGCTAAAATAATTAGTCTCGTAATCAAGGTTGACGCGCGATATTACATGTAGCAATTTTTTAGAAGGGTATCAGATAAGATTTATAGGAACTACATTTTTCTGCTTGGCGAAAAAGCCTGATGATAAGGGAACAAGATGATTTTTCCAAGGTTTATAAAAAAACTTTTATAAGAACCTCTTCGCTTCGCTAAAAGTTTTATTTTATTCGTCGGCCGGTTAGCCCGACGTATTTGTGTGTATGACTCCATGTACGCATGCGTGTATGTATTCTTGTTGTTCGTGTACTGTATGCGTTTTTTACGTTACACACTTCGTAGTCGTCTACGTCGCAATTAATACAATATAATATGTATAGTTTTTGTGTTTTTTTTTATCTATCTCGATAGCATACAAAAGGGATACAGGCACACAAATATCAAATATGCATCCGGTACTCGCGTTATGCTATTGATCAATATAATTACACTCACAATGGTACCGCCCTCCGTACTCGTTTTACGCTATATAATACAGTTATATACAAATGGTCGCTCCCGCGCATCGACGCGGGTGTATTTATAATACGTTTACACATATGTACGTATAAATTACAGTTCGCTATATACATCGAGAGATTATGCGGCGCGTTTAATACCTTCGGGGTGGCGGAAAGTTTTCCCTATTATCGCTTGTGCTAAATCTATTGATAAACCATCATCGTTGTCGTTTGTCGTCGTCGTCGTATCTGCTCACCGCGCGCTCTCTTCGACTTTCTACAATAGAGTATAGTACAGCCAGACGCGAGGTATTTCATACGATCGATCTTTTATGTACACGGTGTCCGCTCTCGACAAGTTTTTCGCGTGGTCAAATCATACGTGGTCGAATTCGTACGTGCAATCGTAATCCGTACAAGAATTATATTCTTGTGAAAATTGCGAGATAACAAATAACGCGCCGATGAGCTTATCGTGCGTATTAAAAGCACTTTCGGCCACAAATATAAGGAGAAATAATTATATCGATTTATTTCACGAAACTTGTCCGTTTAATTAAGGATAATCACGTAAATAAATTTTTGTGCAATTTCTCTCGGCAGTTTCTACTCGTAAACAGCATTAATTGCGATATGCCCGCGAGCATAATGCAGCTCCAAAGGCCGATTGATCAAGCGACCTCTCAAGTTGGTTCATTTCTTTCTTTTTTTCATGCTCCCTCGTAGAGTCGCATGTACGCGCACGCACTTACGTGTCGTCGTATAAAAGATGGGCCAGTTTCCCCCCTCGTTTTCGTCTGCCGCGAGCTCTCCGTCGGACCCCGTGTCGTCGGTTCAACCGGAGGCTTCTTCCCGCATTTCTCATGTCAGATAGAAAAAGGGCTGCATGCGTGATTTATGCCCGAGACTTTTCCCCGGTCGCACCGGCTGCTGCGGCCCGCGCCGTGTTCCTGTGCACATTGTACGTACCGATGCAGAACCGATCGTGTCGTATCTCGGTTATATCGACGAGAGCCGCGGCCGTATCGTTGTATCGCCCTCGACACGGCGCGGCCGGAAGAAAACTTACGACTGGCGTAAGAATACGTGTATACCGGGGGCAAGGAACCCGTACGGTGAGCCAAGACAGTGCTATCACCGCGTTCCGATGCTACGAGAGCGGGCGATAAGAATTAACTTGTGTAACATGCGCGCGCGCGCGATTCGCGAGAACGAGTCTTTACGCCCCTTTACGCCCCGAGATTATTAAACGTTTCTTGTTGCTGACGAGAATAACTCGAAATTATGACCATGTCCAATTTGACTCCTAGGAGGTAGATAATGGCATCCGGTTCTGCTCGAACTAGTTCTAACGGATTGGCCAGTCGGTACTAGATGCCATTATTCACGTCCTCGAGGGGTCTTTGTACGTTGGTGGTATACTCGAAAGCTCGGATAATCTACACGCATTGTCTTTAACAATCGCCGTTCTCGCTGTTCGGGTTGTTTTATACATTAGAGAACGGACTAGAGTACACACAGAAAAATATCATTCTCAGCCAAGGAAAGCAATTATTTTACTTTACTTGTTTTAAGTAGTACTTTTCTTCAACAAAGAATAGTTTTTTAATAATAGTTTTAAAATATCCTCGTCACAAGTCTTGGAGAAGCTCATCATTTTGTGCTCCAAAAGAAGAATATATTCTTTTTTCAAGAATATTATGAAACTTTATCGAAGAAAAGCTAGAATTAATTTGAATATTAACGCAGGAATATTTATTAGATAGAAGAAATTTTTAGTATGTTTCTTTCAATTCTATGCAACAGAATCAAAAGAAACAACATATAGTGGAAGAAAGTTATTCTTGCTTGGAGTAAATCCATGTTCTCAATTGAAATAAGTATATTTTTTCTAGAAACAATGTTATCTCGGAACAAGTAATTACTTTTATTTTTATGGGCTAGTTTGCCATGACTCTTTAGGTAAGAATATGAAATACTTAAAATCAATGAATTACTTCTTCTGAAAACTTAATACTGCAGCACTAAGAATATCAGAGATGTGGTCTAGTGGAGTAAAGTGTCTCGTAACCACGAAGAACCGGGCTCGAGTCTACCTGATTACAGTAATTTTAATATTCTAAACTGTACCGCTCCGCACAAGAACTTCCTAAGAAGCCCTATGTTCCACTTAGGAATTAAAGGAATCAATCATCATCATCATATCATCATCATCAAGAATATAATATCTTTTTGGTAGTAAGCGATTTATAGAGGGATAAAATTTATACTTGATTCAAATAGCAAACAAACTGTTCTCAAGAAAATGTGACATCTTTATTAAAGTATATGATTCTCTTCCATAGACTCTGTATAATAAGCAAACCGAATTTTTGTATTAATTAAATATTCTTGTTTTTGAAGAATTTAAACTTGCTAAGATACTGAATATGTTTTGAGTAAATGTGATGCTTATGATGACTTTATGATAGATTTATAAACGGATATATTAACTTATCCACTTAAAACAAGTAATATTTACTTGCACAGGTACATATTTTTCTGCGTGTAGAAACTTCTTTTTAGCTCAGAGTAATTTACTTAGGAAAGTGATGAGTTGCGGTAAACGTGTCGCGGCAATATAGAAACAGAAGTAGAAACGCCACATATGATATAAAAGTACAAAAATGTTAATGAGAAGTTGTGGAAAAAGTGTGGCGGCGAAATTACAGACGATTGTAGAAAACGATCGCGTCGTAATAGAAGGACATTAACTGGCACTGTCGGCAGCTTGTGCGGTTTCAGACAAGTATAAAAGAGACATAAGATATCCCCCTACGAAGTACGCCGTGAGCAGATACGAGAGTGTCTTCCCTCGTCATCGTTTATCGTTTCCTTCGCCGGAGAGAAGATCTCCCTTAACTCGCGCGCAACTTCTTTTTAAGACAAACTAACTTTCCCGCTAACATTCCCGCTATCTTTCTCTCGCTCTTACCGATTAACTGATCTAGCTCGCCCGCGATGTGCGTCGCGTCGCGTCGCGCGAAGCGCGCACGTGCACATGTTTCACGTTCGCTTGAGACAAATTGACAATTATTGCCAGGAGCGGACTGTCAGCGGCTGGAAGTACGAGAGAGGGTGAACAGGGTACTCGAATTTTCCGTGTCGCGGTAACGATAGCTCGGCGGCGAATCGATCACGGTGCCGCTGAACGAGAAAATTATCGAGAGCCGTCGACGAAGAGGAAACTCAGGGCGAGCACGACCAACGACCGATCTCGGCCTTAAAAGGCGGCGAAATCGAAGATCGAGCTCACGTGGACCTTTTAAAGGGCGACGCGCGGGCCATTTTGTCGTCGGTCCGCCGCGCCGTTGCCCTATTACGATAACGATAACCGCTTGTACGTGATATCCCCCGCGCCCTTAAAAGACGACGATTATTATTGCGACGAAATTATTTGCTTGGTGCCCCCCCCCTCCCCAACTTAAGGCGCTTGAAGAAAGTGTTGTGTATATGGTACGAGGTCCCTAACGGTTAATATTTACACTCGAGAGAAGCGTTCGAAAGCTGTCACTGTTAGTTTTCTCTTAAAATTCCCTAACATCCTACGATATCGATTAAACACTAAATATACATAGCAATGTTTCCAATCGTTGTAGACGGCTGACGCGCCGCTCTTGCCGCGAAAAGGGCGCGACCCTGCGCGGCGGGGAAACGCTCGATTAAATTTCTCCTCGACGAGCCAAACTGTCTCGCGCTTAATCAAAAAACCGATACGCGCGCGAATATCACTCGTTCGGTTTGTTGTTGAGATAAAAAATAGCGGAATGTCAATTAGCATCGCGCGTTTCGGTCTCGGGACGTGCGGGATCGCGAGAGCGAGACCCGGAGAGAGCGATGCTGGGCAAGAGAGGAGGGGGGAGAGGAAGGGAGACCGGACCCGATGAAATGAGAGAAAAATTTAGTTTAATAGATTACGATCGGTAATCGAGGAAAGTGCAGCGGTCAATGGACGATCAAATAATCGTACGGGGGGGAGTGGGCGAGGAGGGGGAGGGGGACGCTATTTGAACGGCTCGCGGTAAAAGCGCCGAACGAGCCTTAAATTTCATGCCACGTTCCACGTCAGATATTTAAACCGATAATAAATTTCGCGCCGCGCACACAGGTGCACCCCAGGCCATCGCCGTTCCGTCCGACCGTGTAGGGGGGAGAAAGAGAGTCGCTTGCACTTTACGGCCGCTCTTTCAGGGCGAAATTCAAGGGAGAGCTCCACCGCGCGCAAGGCACGCTTAAGCATATAACGTGCCTATATATATATATATCTATATATATATGTATGTTACTCGCGAGAGCCGGGCTCTTTTTCATTATATATCACAATGTGGTCGAGGGCCTCTCTCTCTCATCCTTGCGCACCCGATATCTCGAATCTTCCTATACGCTTCTCCTTTTTTTCTCTTTTTTTTGTTCAATTACGTACACATGTAGTTATTGTTGTCTCATCCCTGTATTGTCGGTTCCTTAACGCTGGTAGCTTCTCGATTCTCCTCGTTGCATGAAGGCGATGTTGGTAGAGATAGAGAAATAAAGTTGGGCTTATACAATCTATTATACGCTTAAAATTCGTCGTCGCACGATAATACGTTTTACCTTTTGCGGCAATTACCTTTTTTTGTATCTATATATCTATATATATATATATTTATTTTGTTCGTACGTATATATATAAACATATATATATATATGTATATATAAATTAAAGATTCGTCACGGCACAATAAATAATACGACGCGCGCGTGCATGGCGCAGGTCGGGTTACTGAATTATTTATATGACGTCAGTCTTGTGTGAGGCGGGCATCGAAGCTCGCTATCGTTCGCTCCTTTAAATATCGTTACGTCGATCTCGTCGCGGCTTTTTTCTCCCCGATGTCAAGCGTCGCGTCGCGTCGCCTGGCGTACACGTTCGTGCGCGCGAATAATTGAAACGCCCGCTTATTCCATCAAGCCGGTAATTAATTATCTCTTCGATCCGACGTAACGATCGCGCCATCGGATAAATATCTCATCCCGATCCCCCCGCCCCACTCCCCTCCCCGGTCGTTTTTCTTCCCCCCTGGTTTGCCGCGCGCGCGTTTCCTCCTGGATCGATAGCGAGCTCGATCTTGTTGCACATGCGCGCCGAAACAGACCAAATCATTAACGCGACTCTTCCTTGAAAATTCGTCTTCACGCGTTGACGTGTGTATATTCTCCGTAACGGTTGTACACATCGTTTGCCCGTGCCACTTGGAGAGATTGACGGGCGGAAGTGGCGTTTCGCAATGTCATAAGTTACATCCCGTTCGCGAAATTCCACTTCGCGAGCGTAGGAGGAGAGACCTGGCAGTGTTAAAACGTGATGGATGCTGAAGAGGTCGACTCTTCTTCCACCAATGAGTAATATGAAAACCGCGGACATTTGGGGAAAAAAAACGTCGAGCGTACATCGCGATTTTCACATTGTCAATTTTCGTGAATCTCGCGAGCGAATCTCCGGAAGAGTCGCAGTTTTGCACGAGGTCATCACTTTACCATTAAAAACTGATATGCCAATTTAATTATTTAATACAGCTTCGATTACGAGATTACACTTATCCGTAGGAATATCGTAGGTCGAATCTCCTGAAAAGACCGTGCTCGAGATTGTCGCCTACAATATGTTTGGAAAAAATTTTCGTATAATTCGTCGATGGCAGTGCTCGTCGAGAAGAGGGTCTCTGGTTTCGCGACGGACGCGACCGCGCCGCGATCGCGTCGTTTTTTTCTTCCTTTCTTTTTCTCGCGATGCGCTAAACTCGAGGAGAAAAAAATATCGTCGTTGTAACAAGCGGGATTACGACCCCTTTCGCCGCGCGGTCGCTCACAGCGTTTACTTCGAAATATACAACGTGTTACTTTTGCCACCGGTCTTTACCTCGGGATTAACAGCGCGCGCGTGTTTTCATAGTATCCTCACCGGCACTGGGAGCTATTTTACTCTGCTCCATGCTTGCGTTCCTTCCCTTCCGACGCGTATAAATATTGTAAAATGCGCGTATGGAGTAAAGCGTGTGGAACGCTTTGCAAAATTCAGGACCACGCGTGTGAATAATTTAATTCTATCAACAATTTTTTCACAAAGAGAAGAGACACGTCAAGAAACGACAATTTAATTTGTACAGTTGATAATAGCGTACTCTCTAAATCTCATAGATTCGAGTGGTTTTGTCACTAATATACTAGAGTGATTGCGATAGTCACTCCAAAAGAGAGAGTTGTCACTCTAATTTGAGTAAGTGCGGGCACTTATAATGTAGGAGTGAATTTTTCACTAAAATTTTTAAAGCGGCTACTTTACCGGAGTGACATGATCTCACTCTAAAGCTATAGTGAATCACGATTCATTCAAGATCGACTGATAAATGACTCTAACGGAGTAAAATTTTCCACTCAAAATTGTAGAGTAACGTAATTCATTCCTATGAACACTGATCTACTGCACAAAAAAGTGCCCTTTTACTCAAATAGAGTGCGATTTCACTTTCCAACTTATAGAACGCATTTTTACTCTTTTTTAGAGTGGCGAAGTGCACAGGCTTAATTTTTACTTTTCGCGTTACACTTGCATTTCACTCGTTTTAAGTGACATTTCACTCTTCGACTTTTAGAGAGTATGAATGAATACTCATCGAGTTGCTATGATAAAAGCGCTATAAAACGAGAATTATGATAAAAATATGAAATTGGATCAATAAAAAGCGTATCTTTTACTACCGCGACATAATAAAGCAAGACTATTATTAGTTAAACATGAATTTCTCAACCAATTGCAAAAGTAAAGAAGTTATATTTATTGGAACGTGAAATGGAACAGAATTCTTGGAAGGTGAACCAGTGCCGGAGGGTTCGCTCGATCACGCGATCTCGTTGCTCGCAGTAACGAAGAATCCATCATATCTTCGATCCTTTCGCTTTTCATGAATATCCTGCGGGCTGCGAGAAGTCCTTACGCGTATCTGTGCAAGGAGTGCTCGCGGCGCTTACTACTTCTACGCTCACGCTCGCAAACTGGTTCCGGACTCGGTGGATTCGAGTACGTTAAGTTGTTGGAACCTCGAAGAGGTGGTGCGCTCATCGGGGGCGGTGGCGGCGGAAAAAAGCTCTGCAAGCACGCCTAATGCATCGGAAAAGCACATGAAACGTTAACGCCTTCGTGTGTCCGGCAAACACGTCTCACAGAAAATGCTCTTTCGCTTCCAAAATAGCCAGAAAAGGAACATGTTTCTAATCTTCGTTTTAATTTGTTAGTTTTTAAATAATTGTTATGAAGAATTCTATTTTTATGATTCGAGTTACGCATAATGCGAAAGAAAAAAATCATAGTTATGTCATTGAAGATATTTCAACTTGAGATTTTAATTCTCAATGTGACAAATGTTTTTATGTCTCACCTTTGCGCTACCTCTGGAGGACGATTTCGAGAACACGCTATCTTGATCGCTGCTTACGCTAGGCACGGGCATTGGTACTGCATAATCATACGTGGCATCTGTGCAGCAAAAACAATTTTTTTTCACTGCCCTGCGAGTAAAGCGCCTTTTTTTCAGGCGACATATTTATTATTACATGATTTATATTTGATAAATTTGAGGATCGCGAGTCAGGTAAAATAGGTATTTGAGATTGCGTGCAAATACACAAAGGGTTATTAAACTAAGTAACGCGCGGTATAGTTAGGCTATTTCGTCTATTTCGTAATTGTACTCTGAAGCACCGCGGCCATGCTGAAGAAGTTCAAAAGGGACTCGACTCACCAGACTGCTCTACGTTGTCGTGGAGGTCCTTGTTGTCTACAACAACCGTGCTGTATCCGTAGTACGCCGCATGAGGAGATTCCCGATACTTGTTCTCGTGGAAAGGTTCCTGGTACTCGTCAAGCCTGACATCGCCCAAAAGACGATCATTGAGATCGCGCGGCAGGGTCGTGAGCTTCGTGCCGGCGTACCGGTCGTCGAGTTCCTCGACCCGGTAGGTCATCAAGGAGGGATCCTTCTCCGTGGTGCCGTACGCGGATTCCGGCGACAGATGCTGATGATTGCCCGTCGGAATCGCGCTCTTGGCGCCCAGGGGGCTGGCAAAGTTCTTCCGCTGTCTGTGACGCGTGACTATTAGGAATATGGCGACCGCCAGCAGCAGAATTACGACGGTCAAGACGCCGATGATCACAGCCATGTAAGTTGGATCGTCCTGCTTAGCTACCGGAACTTCGGCTGGCAGCGGATTTTCGCGAGTCAAAGTTCTGCCCCGCAATCGCGGGGCCTCGGTCGTGGGCGGCGTTTCCGGGGTGAAGTTACCGTGAGCGATGTCTGCAACACGATAGAAACACGTGCCGCTGAGTACGGTATTTTCTGGTGCTAAAGTTTGACGACGTTCGTTAATTGAAAATGTAAGGCAGTAACACCGACTCTATATTAGTAATAATAAATCGTGCAAATTTACATTTTTAAAACTACATGTTAAAATTATTTATATAAATTATAATTCTTTTTAAATTATTTACAATAATATTAATATTTTTAATTTATATTACGCCCGGTATATATTTAAAATATTTTTTATCGAACTTCAATTGTGTACATTTATTAAGCAGAATATTAATATATATACATATGTATATCTATCAGTCCTTACGTCCCACGCACGGAAAAAATTTCTAACATTACGGTTTTTAATGTTGGATTAAGCTGCGTGTCTGGTTAGATATACGCGATTCGATAAACGTTTTGTCACAACTTCGAACTTTTTACTCGAACCGCGAGGGCAAATCGCGAAAGTAGAGAAAATTGCAGACGCCGTGCGTTACAACTCACCGGAATCAAAAGTGACTTCGCTGATCATAATCCATCGCGAGGCAAAGCTGAATCTCAATTTGACGAACTTGCCGATCCGGTGGTGCAGCTTGATTGTGATATTTCTCGGTTGCTCGAAGATTTTGTCCTCCATGTAGGAGTACACGATGGGATCACCCGTGTAGTACTTGCCACCGATGCTGAACATAACGCTGACCTCGGAGAATATCTGAAACACAAGGGAAAAAAATAACAATATAATATTATCGCATTAATATTTTTATAAGCGGCGTTCTGTGAACGAGGGGAGCCATTCTAAACTATCGAGCCTGATTTACCGCACGCGATTCGATCGGATAAAGCACTATGTGTTCAGAGCTACCGTGCGGAATTAATTTGATCGGAAGCATACCCACCTACACACACCGCAGATACTCGATTACGTCCGCGTAATCAGTATTATCGCCGTTATTACCATCGGTAACAGATAATTAGTTAACGGCGCGCTCTCCGGGATGACATCGACGGTTTCGATAATACGGAGTATCTCACGAACGCGTTCCGAGCGAGCGAGGACGCGTGGAATGCTAATTTCATCCCTCGAAGGCGTAAGACAATTCGGCGAGGAGAATCCAAGCCGTGTGAAACGGACGAAAGACGGAGGGAGCGGGCGAAAGGGAGAGAGGTACGAAGGTAAGACAGCATAGGAGTTAGGGACGAAGATTACAAAGCCGAGATTATCTAACTCCCTTAGACCCAAAGACGGGAGGCTGTATGGATTTTCGACGTACTGAAGCCTACCGCCCGCGGATGCGCCGAGAGAATGAGGAAGTCGACGTAGAGGAAGTGGCAGCCGCGAAGCAGCCGTGGAGAGAAAGACGGGGCGGTGGTGGAGGAGGGTGGGGAAGGTGGGGTAGTAGCTGGCGATGCTTTGAAGCGCTGTCTTTCGGGAGACGTGTCCTATCCGCGCGAGCGCGCGCTTGTTAATAGGAGAGGTCGTTTAGGGGTAGCTTCTGCCACTCCGCAGCCCCATTCGCCCCGAACTGCCGACTTGCCAGACTGTCGGTATTGTATTTGAATACGTGGCGTATCTGCTCTCTCGGTCGTTGCTTACTACCATTGTATGCACGAGATAGAGAGAGAGAGAGAAAGAAAGCGCGGGAGGGAAGGAGAGAAAGAACGTCGCATCCTGCTCTCTTCTCAATGTTCGTCTCTCTCGGATCTCCATCTCCTCCCGTCTCTATCCCGCGAAACCCTCCGCTGGTCTCCCTCACGAATCGCCGTAGCCTCAGTCTTGACTGCCTCTCGTCGTTGGCCTGCCCCATGGTTCTCCAGCTCGCTCGATCGCGGGCGCACAATCGGGCTCGAGCCGGGTAATGAGGCGCTCCATTCAGATAAATCTTGATACCGGTAGGAGAGTGTTTCGTGGCCTATTATGTAGGGATTCTCGCGCGGAATGATGATGGGGCGCAAAATTTTCGCGGTTAACCAGCGCGCGTATTAAGTTTCGTAACTTTCCCGGTGCGGCGAGAATTACATAACTGTTGACAGCACGGGTATTAATTAACTTTACCTGTATGAGCTTTTGCCGTGACAAGCTTACATAATTTGCAATTTAATTCGTAGTTGTACTTTTTGATTATATCTCCTATGACGAAAATTATCTTCAGTGATTCTCGATCGTTCATCGAATCAGCAATGCTTTTAATTTGAGTGGATTAAGATAAATACAATATACCTCGTCTAACTTGTGCTTGATATTGCATGTGCGATTGACTCGAATAAATTTCGATAACCATAGCAAAGATTTATGTCTGTGAAGTTTAAGAGATTGATACATTCCAAACTAGGCTTTCTCGTTTCATGTTCCATCTAACATTTCATTAACTGATAAAATTTACTGATCAAAGTTTAAATGACATTCCGCTGTAGTTCACAAATTATTTTCAATTGGTTCGTTTAGCTCTTATTAGAGTAGCCCGGTAATTTTTCTTGAAATTGTGTCTCGCTATCTCGAGCATCTAAGTGCCGAATTATTTTATTAAAATACATCTCGTTGCCATTAGCCGAGTGTTCAGCGAGCCATTATGTAAACACTCAGGCGTAAAGAGGACCGTGGGGGCGAAAAATTTTTACGGAAAAAACTGACGTCTCCGGCAAAGCCACGGCCACCGCGCACCGCCGGCCGTCGCTTGAAGCGAAACGCGGATCCAGCAAGCCGCGAGTCGTTTCCTTTTTCTCCTTCCGTCCGTTTCAGCCGAACCCAGGGGCTAACCGTTGTTGCGCCTCGTTACCCATCCTACGTCCGACCTTGACTCCAACGTGAAAACTGGATTTCATGCCGTATACCGTCTCCTCAACCCTATGGATTCTTTCTTTTTTTTTTTGTCTTTTTACTCTCTGGGCGTGGATTAAAGGCTGGCGGAGGATCTTTGCGCACATTTCGCCGCGACTGTCCGTCTTTCCTTTTTACGCCTTTTTCTCCGTCCTTCGCCAGCCGCCTACTTTATTCAGCAGCCGTTTCGTTCTCACCGACAAGTCAGTGCCGTCAGGCATTCCAATTTCCTCTCTATACCGTACACATATCCGTTTATAGTTTTTCCCCGCTTATTATCGTGCAAATACGGTCTCGCCACGGTTATCCTCTCGATCTCGAAGTTTATAGCGAGATATGATAAATGGACATACGTAGCTAATGGGCAGTGACAGATAGGACGAATCTCGAAATCAACCATTAATCATAAAATCAATTTTAAGCAGATTTTTTTTAGTAAGTCTTCTACTTTATATAAGTTTTATATTTAATATATTAAACAAAAAAAATCTATATATAAGTAAGATATTGATAAGAAAGATATTTCTAGGGAAATATAAGTATATGCACGATGATTCAATTTACGCGCGGTTCTGTTTTATAAATGTATAATTTAAAAAATCATTTGTTACACACTAAAACGCAAAATGTCAAGTAGATATTACCTGTATGTCCTTAGTGAATTGGTTGTTGCAGTAGATGTGAATGGCCGAGAATTCTCTGACGTGGTCGAATTCGAATTTGATCTCGAGCGGATGCCCGGACCTCGATTCGTTCTTCCAGCCGACCCATCCCTGACTTCTGTCGTAGTTGTCAAAGTAACTCATTTTAATGGATTCCGGCCCGATCCTGCCGTCTGTCAGTTGTCCCAAACCGCGAAGAAGTTGTCCGTCCCAATAACCGTCGTAAGTCGCGTCGAAGAATTCCCAATTGTTGCGCTTGTCACCTTGGGGCATCGAGTAGGAGACGATGCCGTCGTTCCAAGGGCACCCGTAGAGCTCGACGCGCATGCAAACGGTGCGACGGTGGTAGCTGTAGGGTAGGAAACGAATTTTGCTCGCCCATATTGATGGATCCAGTTCGTGCTTCGACTCCAGGTAGGTGTTCTTGTTCCCTTGGATAACCTGAACAAACGGAATATTGGAAATTGACGTCAATATTGTCGAACGTGGTTTTGCAAGAGAATATATTTTTCGTCTGTCTGAATTTTTTTAATTCTAGACATCTCCGGCTGTTTTATATCGGAGTTATATAACGATGATCTGTATTGACTATTGATAGATCCATCGTTCGACGCGCAAACTATTCAAACTTACTACACCCAGGCGATATACGGATGTATATTAGATCGTGATTGACAGAATGAAGTATAATACGATACGTTTAAATTAAATGATACTATTCATGCTACGCGCACACGTCATGTTAACTTTATCGGTGAATAAACAGATGCAAGATTCCGCGACGTCCGACGCCTGAGATGAATCAGCGTCCGTGTAAAATCTTGACCCTTGCCTCATTTACGGACATTCTCAGGCGGCGGAGATAGCGAAATTTTTCGCCAGTGCGCAATATAAATTGCGCCACACTACACCGTAGTATTTCTGCGCTGCGTGATTTCAGGCTTGGCGCGCGCTCTTTCTCTCTCTCTCTCTCGCATAGAACAAGGCTCGTTCTATTCGATCGGTCGACCGTCGAAACGTATATCGCCGGGGAGGATCGAGAATTTCTCGGACGGCGTCGTCGTCGAGGAAAGAGGCCCTTTGGAACAAAGGACCTCTTATTTTCCACTTATGAGCTCGCCAGCGCCTCTCGACTCGTTCGCACGGAATTCTCACGTATAGTCGGTTACGTGACCGTGTAACCATCACCATCGCGATCCCGACAGGTGCAAACACTTCTTTATCTTTTATTTTTACCCTTTCCACGTTTGTTCCTTCTTCTCTGTTATCTGTTATGCTTATGCTCGTCGGGCGTTAAATAGTGTTCATTACATTACGGTTCTATTATATATCGTGATTTTAATGAATTTAATATGCTTAATCGATTCTGCGCACAACACGCATTATGATTAAATTTAATTACGAATATTCATTTGTAGTACATCAGGACAGATAATAAGAAGATATCAAGTATTACAAAGGATTTGTTTAATAAAACGATTTTTGAATGCACAATACGCGCTTGATAATAGCTTAACTTTAAACTACCTAATTTTATCACTCGCTTGAAAAAACAAAAAAGTTATCAAGAATAAGACATTATGTTTTACTCGCCTTTATGAAGCTATCATATTTTATAGTAGAAAATGAATTAATACATGTACAAATTTTTTTATTTCAATTATGTGCTTCTAAAAATAAACGTGATAAGCCAATTATTAATAATTTCTACAAATTCGGACATATTTTTCCACGCATTGTATAACTATGTAAATGTATTTTTAAAATAAACTTGATATTCTTTTATGATTTATTCGCGAATCTTGAGAGATCCAGCTGGACTGCCGGAAAGGGTGAGGGTTAACAATGAATTATTCAGTTAGCCATACACTCGTCTTTTTGCGGATCTATTTCTATTTTGTACCTTTTTGATTTTTCTATTTACTAGAAAAATGAGCTCACGATCGCACGATGGGAAACGCGTTTAAAGATGATTCTCGTGACCGCGCGAACCGGCACGTTCCGCGCTGGGTGGCGCGGTAATTGGGACCGGTAGCTGACACCGTTTTATTTGCGCCGCGACGCGGCGGTACCTGATGTTTAGCACATTGAAACGGACGGTACCAAGGCGTCGGATGGGCAAATACAATGAACCGACACGTGAGAAATTTTCTGCTAGGCGACGGAATCGCATAGTGGGCGTTTCCGGAGGTTGACAGTTACGTGTGTAGCTTTGCCGAGTGTATGTACGTAATAGCATCCTGTTTCTCTCCTCCGATGATTGTATCTGGAGTTATTTTCGCACGTCGGAAAGCGAGAAGGGGTTAAAGCTTTGTATTAATACACCGCGAAGTATTTACTGTGGAATATTTGCACGTGGAATGTTGGATACTTAAAAAATCCATGCAGGAAAATGATAAGGTTTTAGAATACATGGATATACGTGGGATATCTCCCTTCCTTTAAATATTCATATAGGTACTACAATGTGTGTAGTTTTGTAATTTTTTTTGCGAAGAATCCCCATCGAGGTGTCTCGACTTGGCTGTTGAAAAGTACATTGGATATTTAGTACTGTCATTTATATCGCGCGTTCTTACTTTATAACCCAGATTTCGTTACACTCGCCGGCACGATGCGACGCGACCAGCTGCACTATCGAATTTTTTTACGAAGATGACTCACAATTCGGCGGCCGGTTTCGCGTGCGGTCGGTCCCCGATGCGGCGGCGAATCTTAATTCCCGAAAGACCCCGAGCGAACGACACTGAGCGACGAGGCCAAATTACGACGGCATTTACGAGCCGTTGAGACGTGCGCCGAGAAAAATAAGTAATCTTGATATTTATCTTCCGCGCCCACGCGCGCGTCGCAGACCGGCCGAGGCCCGAGCAACGTCGGTCTGCTTTGTCGTGAAAGACTTTTCTCAAGCACGCCGCGACGCGCCGAGGTGAACGATCGTCTCTCAAATTATTCCTCGACCGTGTCGCTGCAGTTTCTCGTCACTTTTCGTGGTAGGCGAATTCCAACGAGCGACTCGAAGTCACGAAGTGGTGCGAAGGCGTGGCGGATAGCAACACCCATTTTATGTTAATGTTTTGTGCGTGTTGCTTTTTGTGTATGTGGATCGGTCGCGGTAGGCTGCTACCGTTGCAGCGTTGGTAGCTGAACGTCGTAGAGGCGGTGTTGATGGCCACGCGTCGTCGTGGAAGATTATGAGGGATAAACATCTCACGGCTGTATTTAAATAAAAACTTTCTGTGACACATGATGATTATGCAGATTTATGATATACATTAGTAGATTTTTGTGATAGGACTGCCAATACTGCCAATACTGAATATCAATTAATGTATACACTACCGCTCTAAAGCCACCTTAAACAAATTTCGAGAGAAATTTTATTAGAGATGAGTTTATTAATAAAATTTTAATAAAAGTTAATAATTTGCTACATGTCTTTATTGCATAGATAGATAGTTACATGTTATTTAAACAATATTAAATGATTTGACAAGAAAGTAACATTATTTTACATTTTTGCCTCATTAATGTAGCCGTCACGTTTTTTTATCGCAGCCTTACACAGTTGGGATTTTGTTGATTAATTGTAATTGATTTTTGGCTTCTACAAAACCAACGTGATGATCTCGGAAAATGTATTCTTTATTTGAGATTTTCCGTACGCAAAATAATTACATGAAATTAGGAAGTAAGGGATACCAATATAACATTAGTTTTGTTAACAATGAGTACGTGCCATGCAATAATCTCTACTTTAAATTGAGTTTACTGCAAAAAACTAGAATGTTTTACATTTTTTCTAGGATGGCAAATACTTTTGAGCGGTAATGTATATGCTCACAATCAGACATTAATTAGACATCAGAGGACCCGATAACAAGGCAATAACGCATATTATCTATTCTATCTGCTATTATCGGATATTAAAATGAATTATCTTCTCTTAGGACACTATTTTTAATAGTCGTCGCGTTCAAGATCATTGAATGTAAAATATAGACGATGACAGCTGCGTTGTTTCTATCGGTGATGTCGTCCACATCGGACCGGGGTTATTAAGAAAGATTATGTCTCGGATAAACCGAGTCCCGTGGTGTAATTAAGCGAGGGATAACGCGGAGCGCGCACAGCGGGAGGAAGAGACACAAATTTCTGCAGGTTTATCCCTACTGCTGATGTTTTCTGGGTGGGCCCTTCCATTCCAACAGGTACCTTACATCGCGCCACAAGCGAATTATATGGGATATGCAAATGATTACAAGATGAAAGATATTTCTCGGATATTTCATTTATTTTCTTTCTATCAAGAGAATTGTATTGAGAGTTGCTGTGAAATAATGGCTACGCATAAATCAATAGAAGTATTTTTCATAATTCCGAGACTTCATAAAATTTTTATGACCTTCCTTTTTATAGGAGAAATGGAATGTACAACAAATTAACTGAATCTTTACATTATAAGTACTTCTCTTCACAAATCATTTTTTACGTTTGTTGAAATGAGAAACATTCTTTTATCTTATGACTCATAATTCGTAACTGCGACAATGAGAGGCAAATGCATGCATTGGTACTATTTTCAACTTTGTTATGATATGAATCTTACAGTGTCAATATCAATGTATATTATATATATAGATGTTAACAATAGTGCTTTATCGGTTGAATTAAATAATTTATCATTTTAAATAATTTATCGTGCGTACAATCAGCCTTGGTGCTTGGTACCAGATGATATCTTAAAATACACAGATGGAAATGTTAGAAGTGTACGTAGCGTCCGTATTAAGGGAACTGCACGTAATACGTATATAGGAAAACCAAGTCGCTTCGCGGCTGCATGCAAATGTGGCTCGGTCCGCGTTCCTACGGATTCGACCTTCGTCGTATACACGCGCTACCAAAAGCATTCGCATATATCCAGACAGGTACGCCTATGTAGGTGAGCCGGAATCGTCTGACCCGTCTGCACGCTACTACCTTCTCTCTTCCCTCATTTTATTGATCCACCCTTCTATACAAATAAGCTCGCGCCTGCCAACTCCCAAGGAAAGCTACTCCCCGAACGCGACCGGACGCGCTCGGCCTCTCTTTCCTTTCGTCAGTTTTCGGAAATTGATGACATTCTCCGGCTCGTGAGTTGTCGAGTCCGCACTCGAGATAGATTTCCGCGAGCCGAAACGCGAGGCAGGCACGCGTTAAATAGGCACGTGCCGCGCGGAGACACTGACTGATTTTACGAGGCGCACGAGGTGGACGTTTCCTTGATTTCGACGCTGGGGTACGCCAGCCAGTCCGGTAAATTACGACGGAGGATTTATGGATTATTCGAGCGTACGCCGCGCCAGGAGTCATCTTATTACCACTTTCGCGAATCGCCGAAATTCGCCGGCCGCGACTGCCGAGCGCGAAATTTATTCTCGCTGCCGGACGGGGTAGATCGCCGGTAGCGATGTGATTATTGCGGACGGCGCTAATTAAAGACTTAGGTTCACGGTTACCAGTATATCTGTGTAAATTACATCACGTACCGCGCGCCCCGTACGCTCTCCAACGCGGCATATTACATCGGAGATTTACGTCTTGTTAACGTCACGCTTTAGTTACTACCCGTAGCCGCGCCGCAGATACCCGCGGACACAACTACAAATCATTCTCAATAATCGTGCGTGCGCGCGCTCGGCGCTTTATGCGTATTGCCCGCGACTAAATTTAACCGCGTGACTACGTCCGTACGTAATCCTACTAGCGGATTGGATCGCCGCAATCGCTGTGTCGAATCAAATCGCCAAACGAAATGTCTTCTACAGCGCGCTGCCGATTCGCACGATTAAATCGGTCGCTTTAGATAGCGGATTATATATAATGAATTCCGCGGTCTTGTCAGTATGGGAATCTTGTACGTTTTGACCCGCTGCTTCGCAATCTATAAATACGCCGACTACGCCCGTTCTGTATCGCACTAATTTCGAGGCACATCCCTGACCTCGATTATTCTGAACTTCTATTCGTTCTCGACAAAAGGTATCATCAATATAACATGCTGTACGTATGTTAATCATTATTCACATAAAGATATAGATCGGAATAACGGAGAGTAAGATTCACCTCTTCGCCATGCAAGTTCCTATAGCGAACCCACTTTCCCAGTTTCGGCCTCCAGTACTCCAGCATATACGCCTCCGAATACTCGACACCCTGGCCGTTACCGAAGCGGCCCTGAGTGCCGGTCGCCGTGATCGTGTGCACCGTGTGAAGATCGATTTCCAGCCACTCGCGCGGCTCTGCCGTGATCTGCTGCTTCGGACACCAGGCACCTCCGTGGCTCTCCTGCTTCAGCCTGGAAGAATAAATATTTGTTCTGGGATTACGGACCTTTATTTTCCCTTTCCCGCTTTCTTATCGCGCTACGATCGCCGAGGGAAAAAGGGAGAGCTTCTCCGGGGGAATCCCATCGTGAGGAAAGGAAAAGAGTCGCCAACGCGCGCGCGTCCCATCCGAACTTTCCCGTCTCGCGTGACGCTTTTACGGATTCATACATTCTTATCTCTATGTAAATTCAGAGAGGTTTAGGTTTATTATATTTCGATTCGCTGTATTTCCCGTTTATAGCTTCATATAAGAACGTTCTAAAAAAAAACGGCACTTCAGAATTAGGTAAACCTTCCTGAATGCGGAATGCGGAATACGAAGAATGTAGCGCGCGGCCTCGTAATATTGAAATCTCTCTTTGAATGTTCGTTCGGGATTTGCGGCGTGCGGAGAATTCGCGCCCACATTTAGTTGATAAGAAAACGCCGTTATCGCGGTGGATGAATACCGAGAGCCGAGAGCGGAAGCATCGGCATCGGTCGCGCACAGAGGAAATCGTATAAATACGTGATCGGCCGCGTGTCTGACGGATAACCGTCAGCTCTCGCCAACGCGATACGGGATGAAATTATAATTTATCGATCGAACCGAAGTCCCGGATGACATGAATTAAAGATGAGCTGACACCGTCGCGGGGAAATGACGGCGAAGCCACTTCGAGAGCTGGCTAATAATTGTATTCGCATATACCTTTCGCGGGCTCGTCTATGGCATTAAAATGCTTCCCTGTGTCGTCCGCGATATGGCCATGAAATACGCACGACCGTGATACGCTTGTGGATACGATTCCACGGCTCGTAAACTAAGCCGACGAGAGCGAATCTGTTTCGAATTCTTTCTGTCGTCGTAAATTACTGCTATCCCGTGGACGTGATAATCCACGAAGCGGTATTACTTTATAGGCATTTATTAATAAAGCATATTTACCGAGGAGCATGGCACGCCGCATCGTGACGTGAATTTTGTCGTGGGCGCATTTATTAACTATGAAAAGTTTATGAAAGCATTTCTTCGGGAATTCCCCGACGGGATCCCTCGCTTACGACAACGCGAGGGTGCCGCCTTGTACGAAACACGACGGAGACGAGTGTACGGCGAAGGAAAAATTTAAGGAAGGGAAGAAAAAGAGAGATGAGACCCCCGAAGAGAGAAGCGGGTGGCGGGTGCCAAATGAATCCGCCGCGCGCCGGCGGAACTCGTGTACGCGCGACGAGCAAAAATGTTCTCGCGCAATAAAGAGGTGAGCTACCGTCCTCTCTGAAGTGTCAGAACTTTAAGTGTTGCTTTGACGTGGAAGACAGTAAAAGCCGGCCGACTAGGATTTGCCGTGTGTCTGTCTAAGGGCGCTTCCCGGCGTGGTTTGGCAAGGAGAATACAGAGTGAAACAGCGCGAAAGGACAGGACAGGAAGAGAGAAGAGGAGCGAGGAAGAGGCGGAACGCATAGAGAACGAGCAAAAGGAAGCCGGTGATGCACGGATGTAGAAACGGCGCGTGGACGCGGGCGGGAAGAAGAACGAGAAAGAGAAAGGAGTAATATCCGCCATACCGCCAAAGATCATAACTCATAGCCCATTAAGAGACCTCGAACTGCCTGGCTGCCACTTTGATACAGTCCGGGGGCATCAAAGACATTCCACGCGCACGGCGCACTCCTGGTCCGCGATAAATCTCAGAACGGACGATTACGCCGACTTGAACAGCGAGGCTGCCACGTCGGCGGAATCGGAGCGGGGTCCTTAGACGGGAGGAACCGATTATCGAGGAGGAATGGTTTGTCGAACTGGAGAGATGCGCGTCGCTCTCTCCGAGGTCGGGACTTAGGAACATGGAGGGAAATGATCCGTTGCTAAGGTGAATAAGATCCTCTCGAGCGACGTCGTCGGGGTTGTTGTTGAACGATCGAGAGGATTTCTTCGCGAGGATAATATTTTTCCATTTATGCGAGTACATCGATACACGCGCGCGTACATTTTATTACAATATATCAAATAACTGTAAAACGATTAACGTGTAAATATGAGTAATGTACTGTAAAGGATATTTTTTGGAAGGTATTGTATCTGCAAATTGGTGAATTGTAGGATTTTGTGATTTTTTTTTTAAATTTAAGCCTTACAAAGTAAACTGCTGTTCCGACTACTAGATACTAGATAGAAGTATTTTATGGTAAGCGGATAGGTAAGTAGGGTATTCGCCGCGCGAAGCCCGTAATACCGCGAAGCCTCAAAAATGCCGTCAAAGAAGTTCCTAGTCGACAATGCGGTCTGAAACGATACTGGCGGTTGTTGCACCGAAGGGGCTCTCGCGTGACGTTATCGATTGCGAAATTGACTTGCACGCGTATCTCCGTTTCATCTATCGACTGATTACCTATGCCTCGATACACGCCGCAATTAATTTCATGCATTAATCTGTTTTATGTTCACGCATCGACGATTGATTAATAGTGACGAGAGTTGATTACATCCCGCGGAATATTGAAAATTCACGCATGACTCGGTTAATACAGCAGAATTTCAATTACGGGCGAAAGGGCACGTGGTGGAGCGACTAATGTCTTGCGAGAGCGCGAGTTTATTAGCGCGCTAGGTGGTCCCGATGATTCTCCCTTGCGTTTGGACATTCGTCCCCCGTCTGTACGTTGTACTCCCGTCCGTCCACCTCGTCGTCGCGCGTTTGTCCCGCCGGAATGGTAATTAGCTGACACGCATAATCAAAGGAGTATGCTACGGGGCACGTTAACGACGTCTAAGAGCTTCGGAACGGCCGATACAAATGGCTCTGCATGCGGGAAGCCGCGCGTCATTAATCCTCATTGCGGGACTGAGGGCCGAATTAGACGTGCGGTTTAGTAGGGTGTGATTAATATACGGTGCGACCGCTCGACCGGTCGATCGTCAACTATCTCGAGGACAGACAGGATGACGGACGTGTCGCCCGCGCAGCAGCCCGTCGAATTGCTCAACTTGTAGATGATCTATCGCGAGATCTTTCACGAGAATGATGACTTTCCGCTTCTTCGGCCTCTCGTCGTTTCCGCTGTGTCGTTCCGCGCGCCGGGCATTCTTAAATAGCCTATAATCGAGAGCCAGTTACGAGTCACGAGTGAACAGATTGAGAACTCCCGAGTAGGCTTTTAGTTAACGCGCGGACACCGCACTCTCGACGAGATATGAAACCGGTGAATGCTCAAGCTGATTCGAATATCGCCGCATTATGCCGTCGATCTCGCAACGCGAACCGCGCACGCCGCGCCGTTGCGTTGCGTTTTTCACGGTCCGTAAGCTGAGCTAATATGATGAAATTTCCGGATTTGTATTGCGTCGGATTTGTGTGTGATGCGCGCTGCGTAAACGAATCAGTAATTCACTCACCGTGCGCGATGCGGCCCGACGTTTCCGCTATCGAAGCTGGAGCTCGCAGTGATGTCCGCGTCGGGAATCGCGCCCGACTCCATCCCCAGGGGTGCGATGCATTGTGCTGCAAATAAAGGAAATTGCTTCAATTATATGTTTGTCTCGGGCGAGAATAAATGAACGATATAAACTTCGGATGTAAAGTCCATTTTAGACACGCGTGCAGTACGAATTGCCTCGGAGAGCTTCAATAACCTAATAACACGATATTTTCTCGGTTGAATTTAGTTTCTCTTGAATGATAATCTGAATAGACGTTAATTTCTTTATCAATTTTTAGTTTTTTAATATTAAATATATAATATTATTAAATACCTAAGTTAAAACGCTGTTATAATAACAAATGTATTCGACATTTAAAACAGAATAAAATCTAATAAAAAAACATGCAGCATTTTTCATAACCAAAGGTCACGTAATGTAATTGATATATCATTTGTCTCGCATCAACGATATGCTCTTTTTAGCTTAAACTTTCTGTCGTCATTAAAAGTTGTTTTAAACAAGCCTGTTTTAAACAAGCTCTTATTTTCTCGAGAGAGTCGTGTTGCGCCGTTATTTTCGGCGAGAACTGAAGTTTATCAGGTTTCATTATGCGCGCTTGAACATCGCGGCACTACTTCTTTCGAGGTCAACCCGTGTAAACCCGCGCCGGTCGCGAAAACGATGAAAAAGGCATCGCGGGCGCCGCCGCGCCGCTCCGGAGCGTCGTATTTATCGCTCGGCCGGATCGCGCGTTCCGCGATAATTACGGCGCTTAACACGATACCGAGAACGGATTTCCATTTGAAATCGAAGAAAGATAAGTGCCGGGGATGACTTGAAATTATATATCCGCGCAGGCCTGCCGATGATCAAAGCAGCACTCGCGAACGAGAACGAGCCGTTGTACCTTGAGAAGAGGTCAAAGCAGATCTGTTGGCGTAGCAGAGAGATCGCGCCAGATTCTCGGGAAACGAGCGAATGATATACAGCTCCTTAGCGAGAAATCGTGGCGAGACTTGAGCGGCGCTTCGGTAAACTCGATAAATCCGTGGAGAAAATTCAACTCCGAATGACCCTAACGACAGCTGTTTCCTGAGCCATCGTCGGAACCGTCAACGATTATCGAGCTCGTTTATTCGTCCAACGATCTTAAATCCACAAACTTTTCTTCCGACCGCTTCCTTCATCGTCGCGGATGTCTGTCTGGCATCGAAAAGATGTCTGGCGTAAATAAGAGGGTTGTAAACATCTACTTTTTCCAAACGGCGCCGAAGATTTCGGGTTTGAATGAGATTTAAAAAAAAAAAAGGTAAAAACATTCATTCACTTTGACTAAATAGCAGTGCTTAATTATCCGATTAACGCAAAACGATAAGACAACATACATGCAAGTTTAATTTATAAACGGTTTGCGTATTTGACTTCTAGCGAATCTAAAGTTTTGTAACACGATATTAATTTCAATACATTTTTAAAAATAAAAAAAAGCATGAGTTATAAAACCATGTTTCTTAAGATTGCTGAATGTATTAGTTAGTGAAGTTTTAGGTAAAAATTTTAATTTATTTGTTTACATATATATCTCACTTGTTAATATTCTTTTGAGTGTGAATCAAAATTGCATGACGTACGTATCTTTCATATATAGATATGCAACAAACATTCAAGATATAAAAGTTTACAGAGAATAATATCCCTATTTTTCATCATTCGTTCTCTTCACTTTCACCCGAGCTTTCACCGCTCCGGGAGACGAGGAAACAATTATACAGAAGAATTTCTAGTAATCATCGCCAGACCTATATCAAGCTAAAAATACTGTCGGGGACTGTCTCAAGTTTCATTGAAGCGACAAAAAACGCATTCAGACAAATAAGTTTCGTAATCATTGCTATCCGGTGCGCGACACACGACTCTCGGAGATCGATCGTCTTCCCGTCGCGCTCCTTCCGGTACGCGCCCGATGCGACGGTGACGCGCGGTGAGCAACATCCAGCAACGAGAAGGCTTACGCTCCGAGATCGTCTTCGAGTAGTTAGGCTCCGAGTAGGCAGGCCGAGTTCGATTCTTGTATTTATAGACATCCTGGAAAAGAGTGCAGGGGAACGGGCAGAAGAAGAAGAAGAAGAAGTAAGTTATGCGACGTTTGGCCCGCCCCAGCCACTCATTCGGCGACCATAATTCTCGGGGAGTGACAGCTCCGAACGGAAGGGTGTGTGCCGCCCTCCATCCGCGAGAAGAGGGAAATTGAATGCCTTCGCAACCCCTCCTCACCATCTCAACGTCGGTCTCTCGTCTTCGCCCGCCCGCTCTCGTTCTCGCTCTCCTTCTTTAACCGCGTCACTGTCAAACTGATAACCGCTTCTTTCCAGAGAGACGGCTCTCCTCCGCGAAACCCGAGACAACCACGAAACGGTCGGCGAACAAGCCGCCGCCAGGAAGAGAACGCAATACGTTCGAGGCGACGTAAGAGAGATTGTAATAGAAAAATCGTAATAAATTCTCAGAGAAATTCTTCCGGCGCGTATCCCAGCACCCAGCGTTGCTTTTGTATCTGTTGTTACTTGATAGTCTGAGAGTACCGCGGAAATACAGTTTTTTCTCCGCCTCCACATTTCGTATGTTCTATATGCAATATATATATCTGCGTGCACGTCGAGTTGATAAACGATTTTCTCCGCCGCGAATCTCGAAATACCGAAATGGTAATTGAAACGTCTTGGCGTTGAATCAGACTTCCAACGGTTAAGTTACAAGTTGAGGCGGCGATGAAGGCTGCGCGATTTGTTAGAGATCTACGAATTGCGCAATATCGTAAATCTCTTCCTTTACAAGAACGGATCTCCTTCTCCGCCGTCGTTTGTCCTCTCCCGCGAAGCATTCACGTCGCACTCGAGGTAGCAAACCACTCCTCCTTCTTCAGGCAACTGAGAATGGTTCTGAATTAACCTTTAACACAGTGGTAAGTCACGTCTTTATCCGCTAGGTGAGGCTGACTTTAATAATTTAATATATACTCGGTGTAGTCGTTTGACTATGGAAACGGCTATGTTTTTCTCTGTATATAATTTTTTCAAAAAAATGCATGTAATTTGCTGCGATATACACAAGCGGATGCTCATTATGGATTTACACACATCACGTCTCATATACATAATTTTGTTCCCTTCATCCCGGACGAAGTCAAAGATCGTCTTTGGTAGACGAATACGGCAAGTAATTAGCGCGGCTTTTATAATAATGGCAAAGCAAATTGCACAGAAGACTAACGAATCTCTCGGCAAATTAGGGAAGAAAAATAGAGGAAGTGCGGTGAGGGTAGACACCAACAACGAGCTTTTCTATCTCGGCGAATTTAATAATTCGCATCACCCTTCCTTTGTTAATTCCAGGATTATTATTAATGACGGCGCACCAGAGTCGCGGTCGGCTTTCGGTGCGCTTACTCGCACTTCTCTCTCCTCGGGCACGAATGTAAATTAATTACGCACCGGGACTTTCACGAAAAACATATTAAACTTCCCCATCTCATTGCAGCACGATATTAGCGCATAAATCATGACTCGCACCTAATCCTCGGGTTAACTCAATCTTTGTTTTTTTCTTTACGTCAAAACGTCTCGACTAATTATAACGTACGAGCTGTCTCCTGCAATCATACATATCCTTAAACATTGTATAAAGAGAAATTGGTTATTATATCGTGCATATTTTTCAAATATTAAGACATTAAATAGCTATCTTGCAAAGCTCTATAGTGAAATTTCGAATCGTTAAGAAAATACGAATTTTATTTAAAGTCCCTTAAGATGCATTTGTTACATCGTTATTTCGAGGGCAGGTATATAACGTGACCGCGATATTGCAATACCGACATTTAATCCAGATTAAATTCTACACAAGATGTAACTTGGGTACTGTCTAGTCGTTTGTGTGTTAATGATAATCAGCTTCTCCGCACGGCTCAACTACGACGGGACTCGGGACTCGGTTCGTTATGTTTGCTCAACGGAATTAGCAGGTGGACACCTGCACCGCAAGGTTTCTCCCTTTCGACTGTAATGCCGCGCCCGTTTTCCGGGGCATCGGTGAAATTAGAATGAATGTTTGTAAGAGCGTCGACCCCGAAAGAAGTTCGTGCTTGCCACCCCCCTTCCCCCGAGTAATGCGCTGCACCCTTTCGTAGGGCCGTGAAAGCCATGAGGCGCGGTTTCCTCGGGCATTGTCAGACTTGGGGAGCCATTTTCGCCTCTTTCAGAGAAAACAAACATTCGTTCTAGGTGGAAGGTAACTCGGCGTCGACGAAAACGCGCATGCCCGTCCTCCTGGCGCCGCGACGGCTGGCAGAACGGAAGTACTACTTTTACACCGGCCCTCCTACTTCTCCAAGGTCCCTACTTCTTTCTCGCTCTTTCTCATCCCGTTCACCGCGTCCGCGTCCTTCTCTACCGCGCCGCGACCGTTCCACCCTTGAAACCCCCTAGGCGTGGACTGGAAATCACCGTCTCGTGTTGCGTGCGTTACTTAGACCTCGAGGGTCGAAAATACAACCCCTTTGTACGGGGGTTCGTGCCTTCGTGGCCTGGATTTATCAAAACTAAGCAGTTTTATTCTCTGATGTGTCTGACGTTAATAGATAGGTACAAAAAGAGGTAGACACTCTATATTGACATTGCTTCGTAAAAAATATCTACTCTAACAGCTATTTATCTTTAGAAATGAATGAAATCGCGAAAAATTTATCCGGACATTATTCATAACGTAATTTAATTTTTTTTACTTTAAGATGAAAAAGAAAGAAAATGTATAATTATAATACTATTATATGAATACTACTCGGGCAATTTTTTCGAGAATTTTTATTAATACTCTTTTGTGCAGATAGAAAGAAAGCGTGTCAGTAAGAATGTAAATCCTTGCTCGAATGAAGGACCTCCTCGAACGTCGTCTAATTCTTTCGTTCCAGCTGATGTCAGAATGCGCGAAGAGCGTTTTAGGGCACGAACCCTTCGTACTCGTGCAGTCGGGCACGCGGTGTTTGCTTTCGTGGGTCGGCCTTATGAAAATACAGATCCGCGCGGCACGGCGGATTGACGCACGCCCTTCGAACCCGAAAGTCGGAGATTATTACACTCGACGTCACTAGTCGACGGTCTGACAGTTGACGTCCTTTCAGCGCGTCAAGCGCGAGACATCCCTCGGATTCTCTCCCTGGATTCGTCCTCGTTGCTCGATACATTCCGCGATGCCGCCGCGCCGGGACGCCGCGCGCCGCGCCGTCGCTCAAGTCGATCCTGATGAGATACGAAAAGGGTTTATCGCGACGCGGCGAGAAACGACGATGATCGTTCTCGCTCGTGTATATTTCGAGACGAAGATCTCGGATAGAGTCCAGAGGATATATCGCCCCGATCGAAAAATAGCGATCCGCGATCGAGGGAACGCGGAAAGCCGGAGGATTATCTCGCTCGGGCGTCTCTCAAGCTGACGTCCTTTCAACATGTCAATCCCACTTGATTCTCCCGATTCACTCCTCGTTCGCCGGATATGTGCCCAAAGGCTGCGCCTTTTGCCGAGAGACGGCGGGAGTTAAGTCGATTGCACTCGAGGCGATTTATCCGGAGTCGTTAAGGACGAAGAGATCTGAAGTTGGTGTTGTACGCGGGCGTGCGTAAACTGTCGGTTCTGGCGCGTGATCAAGCCGAACGGTGGAGATCGGAGCCTCGGCGCGGAGGGTAAGGAACAGATGTCGGAATACCAGCTTGGGAATGTTTACGTCGCGGGGATTTTATATCCGAGAGACATACGACGTACACGTGCAGAAAGTGTCGGCGGTGCCTTTGTCGTACGGAATAATCGCGTCTTTCAAACAAGCCCCGCAGAAGCTGTCAGCCGGTATTAACGGCTGCCCCGAGCGTACAAAGGAGTGACAAGTTGTAATGATAACCCGGGGAATGTTTTGATAACTGTATCTATACGAAGGGAATACGGCCATGAGAATTATTTGTGCGCATGCATAGGTGACTGTACAAATAATCCGCTAATCTGCACATGTAGGATGCGTGATTGTCTCAATTACAGCGTTCTTCGCAAATAAGGGATATTCGTGATCAGGCTCGACTTGTGTGATATTCGATGCAAATTATACTCTCTAATCATTAAAAAATAAATTACAATATATACAATAATACGCATATCTCGACGCATATTAAATTTGTCTAATTTACATGTAATGTTCTTTTCGATACGTTTTATTATATATATATATGTATATATATTTATCATAACACTTTTTATTATTATTAGAAGTTTAAAACGAGCAGACTTTCATATTATTTTTATTTTTGAAATCCCTTTCTCCAATTAACGACATCCTACGCTTCGTATCGACGTATGGGTTGGCGACAGAGCGTGGACGAAGGGCAATAACGCGTTAATTGCCGCATTGTTATGTTAATACGCTGAAGACTCCAGCAATAATTTCGTCATTATCACGCTAGGGCCTAATGGATCCGCAGATAATTGGGAAGGAGGGCTGAGGACCGAGAGGGTAACAGAGGGATGACAATGTTATAAAACGCGGGAGGGCTCCGTTGCGTGACGGTTTTCCTCCCCGAATTACACTCCTACCGCCTGTTTTCGACGTGTTCCTCGATGCGACAAACACACGAGTGTGTTATACACATGCTCATTTATTATATATACCACGTATTAATTTACAACTATTAAAGTTAATGCGTTCGCGTGTTATACGTTCGTAATTTATTTAGGGGCTGAGTCATATTTATCGGCGTATCTATACGCTATGTTTCACCACCTAGCTACGTCATCGTAGTCGCTGTTAACAATGAATCTCGTGGCCGGAATGCAAAAAAGGCGATCGTTCGCCACATGTGTCGCTCGCGTTAAATCTCGCTACGTCAGATACATCCCTGCCGGATGACGCATCTGTACAATTGCCTATCCTATCACTCCGACTCTCCGGAGCACACTCGTCCGCTCGTATGTGCACGTACACTTTCGCGTCCACCCTGCAATTACGCGACACCGACGCGAAGCGCGCGGGCGCGTTAATATACACGCACAAACGACGACGAATACTCGCTCTCTCGTCTAGGCACGCGTCTATAATATACGTGCATATACCGTTTACCAACCGCCCTCTCGCTATACACAAAATCGAACACACCCTCGCACGCATGCACGCACGCAGGCAAGCAGGCATCTAGAGGGTGTGCAGTACGCGCGGACGCGCGGGCACCGCAATTCGACCGACGTGCAACATGTTTATGTATCGCCGGCAACATTAACATTGCAATTTATGCGCGCTTCAACTGCTCGGGGACCCCTTTCAGCTCTCCCCCGATCGGCCACAGCTGACCGGCTCGCTTAACACAACCGCGAATTTACCGACGTGGTTCAATGTACAAGTTCAGTCGTTGCGGGGGGGAGGGGGGCAATCCCCCGCAAACGTCTCCTCCGTCCAAGTCTTTCGTACGAGACTATTTATATATTTCGGCGCTGCTCCGCTCGATGCTCTTATGCCAGAGCACGCCGGTGCACCACCTACGCCCGAACGCCTCTATGGATCTCTCGGTGACCGGTATTCGAAGCGCGATTCTATTGGATTCCAAGTACGGTTGAGCGAATTTGAAATGCGCCGTGACCTGCTTCTTTTACGCGCGAATAAAAAGGAGCTTGACCGAAAGAACCGAGGAACGTCTACGTCTGTCGTGACAATTTAGTCGGATGCTTTTATTACCGGTTAACAGTTAATTGATAGATTGCTATTTTGACTGTACTGTTAAATTATCACATCTAGCTGCAATATGCAGCTTTTTCTTCGTACAGAATGTTGCTTTAATCACCATTGTTCTGTTTTGTTATTTTAAAGTATTATGTTGAGCTGCTTTGATAACCAGATAGAATTTAATTAGCGAAGTTTACGTTATATAGTTGTTTTCCGGGATTACACCGGCACGCTCAAGTGTAAGTATAAGCAGGATCAAAGGGTAGCCCAAGTATCGGCTTTTGAGGTCAAATAGTACGCTAGGTTCCAAGAGTTAGAAGAGTTAACATCGACTTTCCTGATTTAGTATGTTCCCGTAACAGCCACCCACGCGTCTGGATATATTTAGCGTTAAAGTATAAGCCGATTACCGGTACACTTACAAACTTTATAGTACTATCATTGATAAAGTTGTCAAGAACTCTTCGAGCGCGCGGTTTGTGACTCTTGTTCAATACTCTTTACGTAATAGAGTTTTTATGGGTATAATTTCGCAAGTTAAAATCACGCGATATCAGAATAATTATGTAGCTTCGTGCTCGTAACGCAAAATCTCACATTTTGAAAGCTTTGCGCTCGATATAACTCGTATCTACTCACTCATCCAGGAAAAGGGATGGTACCGCGTTGTGCGGTGCGACCGAATCGAGACACCATCATGATCCATCTTTCGATCCTGCTCGAGAAATTCTTCGGGTGCGAAATACGTCCCGTATACGTAAGTTTCGAGCTCGATTTCACGAACGAGTACCTAAAAGCCTTTCCCGGAGCTGACTTCGGAACTCTTGGCGGATACTTTGCAAGTTTCTCGCCCTGTTTACCTGACACGAGGAGGGTGGCTCGGGCCGCCGGAGTCAATGGGATGGAAACCAAGCCGAGTAGAAACCGAGCCTCGAGGTTTAATGTAAGGCAAAGGGCAATGCGGTACGAGGGGGAGGGCACCGGGATGCCTTTCTGTTTTTATCGAGTGAAACCGCGGTGGCGAGAGAGGCACCCGCCTCGGGGTAAAATTATATAGCCTTTGGATGTAAACACGTCTTTCAATCATGATCTCGCCACGATTTCTTCATCTTGCCCAAAAAGAGAATCGTCTCTCTCTGTTGTTGAGCGATAAACATCACATCATCACCAATGCTATATTTCTATCTAATCGCCAACCCGTTAACCTGATTTTTATATTATTTGATACCTGATATGCTGATTATTCTATAATTTATGGTTGTTGAGTCGATCGTTATTTAAGCCATTATTTAAACCCTCATCAACGTCGATGAAGAAATATATACATATATGTATATGTAATTCGATTTGAAGTTTGAAATTGTATCGACTGGGATCGAATTAACATATCTACTCACATATGTCTATGGAACGTCCGCCGCAGAAGCAGAGGATCAGCAGGTAAAAGATGAGGCACGTCTGCAGGTAGTCCATGGTAGCGTCGATGGTCCGCGGGCCCGTGGTCATCGAACTCTCATAACCGCTCCTGCAAAAATAAAGTTACAAAAATATTACACACACACGTATACAAACGGCTCGCTGGTCCTGGCATTACGCGGAACAGAGTGATTAAGCGTGATTCTCGAGAAAGCGTCTTGCCAAAACATAGAGATTGGAACCCGGAGAGGGTTGGACGGGGACAAGAGCGTGGGGGAGGGGGGCCGACTGGGAGACGCGACGTGAACGTAGAAAAAGAGTCTGGAAACGGCCGTTTCGGCCTCCCTGTGCTTTTCGCCGGGGTGAAATGGCGCGATTCCCGTACCGGACAGATATACGACCGGTACAGGAGCCACGGACAAAGAGCTACATTCACGCCAGCAGCCATTACGCGTCATTATCGAGATTAGGATCGGCCGTTCGGCGCGAGAGAAGAAGACGGAAAGAGAGAGGTCCACTGAGGATGTTGCGAGCCGGAGAAAGAACTACGGCGAACGCGCCGTGGGGCTCTCTTTGGCTGGTCTTGGTTCTTCTCTTGTATGCGAGGGGGCGAGAGCTCGTACGTACCGGATAGTCGGGGGGGATACACCGGGAGGTTTCGCGGGGAGGAGGAACGCGGGACCATACTTTATTCACGGCGGTGGTGCCGTCGTGGTGTGTAGCAGCGTAGAAAAGAAAAGCGAGGGGACCGTACGAGAGAACTCACTTTTTGGCTAATTAACGGGGGGAAGGGGGAAGGAGAGGTTATGGGGTTCCTCGACTACCGCCGACCGTTCCCCGATGCTTATCTTGCCGAGCTTAGAGAACCCTTCCTGCGACTCATTATTTCAGCGACGAAAATATCCGTGGCGATAAACGCAGCGACCGGGTTTTATATCGCGTTACGATCGTGAATTCGTGGATTTTAAGAATTTATCGTGGATTTTCGGCAAACCGGCAACACTTTCGTAAGCTATTGTTTCAAATAGATCTGATCTCAAATTAATGATGTCTGGGACAAGTCCTCAATTTTATTAAAAAGCTTCGTCCTGTTGTTAGAATCGAAGCAAAATGGAAATTGTTTGAACGCTATCTCTGTTTTCGAGTCACTTCCGGAGCACAGTTCGGTGACTTTGAGATCATCTTTTCCGACTTAATACTCGATTGACACAAGGCTCGGAGCTACTATCGATACATACACAAGTGGCTGAATCGGATTATCTGACCGGTAATTAAGATGCTATTGAAGCGGTTGCGTATGCTGGTACCCGTGTCAAGCATAGTACGATCACAATGCGCGCGCGATCGATTAGTCGACATAGTAATTAAGGTCGCGGAGCGCAGCCAACCTTTAACCGCCCCGCTCGCTCGGCCGATTGTGTCCGGGATACACGGCATTCGTTTCTTAGCCGATGATTAGATCAATCGTGACGTACAATTAATCATTAGGCCCCGTGAATAATCTCGTCGTAAATACACGCGCGCTCTAATGCGGCATTCATGCGCGCATATATACGTTCGCGAGATACGTTCCCTGCGGCGACCGCGTCGCTTCACGCAGCACTTTAAAAGCTCTCTTATTTCTTGCATTACGTGTGCCAAATGTAATCTATTAAAGATAAAAATTGTATGGGAAATAAGCTGTTCGTGCACTTGCGTGAGTTAATTGCACTATCGATCTGCGTTTCGTATACGACTTTACTTGCGGGGTAACGTTGAGCTCTTTTATGCCTTTAAGTAGAAAAAGTTAATCATTTCCTTGTAATTACTGAGACTTGATTATGTCCACATTTCTGAATTGATACGCGCCTCTGCCTGAGGCAAGAAAAGCGTTATGCATTTATTAATACGCTGCCACTTATCTCAGTCCGTTTGTTTTTTGTGGATAATCATCATTCCGAGGAGGAAGACGCCGCGTATAACGGCGCGGCGTCGTGCAGACGGTAGATTTTTTGTGCCCTCGTTCTCGGATTAAATCCTCTTTCAACTGGTTTTTAGTCGATTATTTATTTCGAACGCAAACATTCGACATCGGCGCCCGCCGACGAAGCGCCCCGGAGTAAACCACGCGAGCCTTCGCCTCCGGAACGAGAAGAAATCATGCGAATTTAGTGCCCCGTTTGTTCCAGCTTTCTACAATACGCACACTACCATCTTTCATTCGCTCGAGCTGCCACGCAGCCGCGCACTCGGCCACTCGGTTCCACTGTGTGCCGCTGCATAAGGTGCCCTTGTGCGCACTTCGAATGCTCGATTTGCATGGCATTCGTCTCTTCATTTTTGCCGAGTCTATCCGCGCGCTCGTCGCGTTGAGCTCGCGAGCCAGGTGCATCGGTGCTTAAGTGGAATTAACGTGAATGATGGGGCCCCAGATAAAGCTACATCCGCCTGTACGGGCTCACGGGTGTATTTTACGAATGAATACACATGAATTTGTTCAGCGAATCGGCGAATCAATCATGCCGCTTCGATTACGTTCGATGTATACGTACAAAGCATAAGCTTGTAACAGGGGATTTTTCTAATCTCAGTATTCTACGATAGCTCATATTTATATAATAATTTCGTTAAGAAGCTTGGCTAAAACCAGTTTCGATATACGGTTCAATAGATATGTCTTGAAAATCAATCTGATATTTGTGACGTCAGATTTATGATTCAAGAAAGGAATCTGTATGTTCTTATTTACGTTATTTTTTTATCTAAATATATTGTATCTGCCAAATCCTGTTAATAAATCTTATTTTAAAGATTTTATAATACAAATCTTGTATTATTGTGTTATATATTCTCGATAAATAAATAACGAAATTCTTAAGCTTTATTAAGAAGGAAAAACACCGAAAGACGAGAGTTTTTTAACGAAAAACTCCCTTTGCGAAAAACCAATTGTCAATTTACATCCTTTCCTTGCATTCCTTTTTAACAGCATAACTCTTTTGTATTGTTGCGTTTGTAATTACTCAAAGTTGTGCAGTGATGACGAGTGATGATTTATAAAGACTAAGAGTAAGCTTTAGCAACATTTAACTTATTCCATCTATTTTTATTAAATCATTATCTTTCCTTCTTTTTACATAATTTGTAGATCATACTTATATAAATATATTAAAAATGTTCATATATTTTAACCGGTATTTAACAAGCTGCCTGTTTCGTGTTATTCCGCCAGATAATTATTTTCCTTGATATTCAAACTTAAATTAAAAGCCAGAAGAAGTATTCCCATTTGGGAGCATTCCCATGGCACGTACTAGAGTTGGCTTGGCTCTGTTCCCAACGTGTCATTCCGAAGGTGGTGTGAATGGGAGAATGGGAGAAAGAAGGAAAGTGCTGCTGCCGCACAGGTTCGCAGCTACGTGTACGAATACACTTTAATCTCCACACTTACAACGTTTCCGGATCGTTAAACGCCGTTCGTCGACGAACTCTTGAGTTCGGACGAAAAATTCGCATCCAAGCTCGACCCCGTCGCCGCTCGCGAACGGCTTTAGTTTCGTGGCGGAAAACGCGTCATTTTCTCGTCGAAAAGTTTTCGACAATGCAGAAAAAAAGGAAGCTTGTGAAACACTGGAAGGTAAAAATTCTGCATACACGTGTACAAGGATAAGATTTTCTTCTTGTGAGATGGCAAGAGAAGATCTTGGAAAAATATATGTACTTGATTCGCTCAAAAATTTATTTCAGAATATTTAACGAAAATAAAGAAATGTTCGTTCACTTAATACCGATGTATATGTATCAACTTGTAAAATATGACGAAAACTGTCTAATTTAAGCAAATATTTAACAGGTTCAAAAACGTGCGTTTCGCATTCACGGATTTCCGGGCGATAAAATTGCCTTTTGCAGAAATTCCAGAAATGGCCAGACGAGAAACTTGCATTCAAAGTGCCTTTCCATCTTTCCCCGAGGAAACTCGCAATTCTTAGCTGACGAGATTTACGGTGGGTGTGGGAGAGAGGCAGGCATGGTGCTCTTTTGAGCGCTGTTTCCATCGTTTGGGCGCATAAATTTGCGCGCGAATTCGTGGAAAGTACCGCGCGTACACGAATACGCGACCGTCTCGAGAGCTCGCGCAAATTAAAACTCGGCGAAGTCGTCCTCGCGTAATTGCCGGGGCGCGCCGCGACTTATTTTTGTAGACCCTCTCCCAAGGACGCAGTCGTCGACGCGAGAGAAATTGTGAGACGATGTTTATTTTATACCGCTGTTTTAATAAAATAACATAAAAGTAAAGAAATATTTTAAATAAGACAAGTTTTCAAGAATCACTGTTCTATCATGTTATAACGATGTATCTAAATATTTTATTGTTTTTCAACATGTAAGCAACATGTTATTTAATTCAGTATTTTCTCAAATTTTGTACGATCCGGCGTGATTAATATCACAGTATTATATTTAGATTTTTTAAATTAAAAATTTAAATTATTAGATACCTATAGCTAAAATTAAAATATTTTGATATCTGTATCTTTGTATTAAATTAATTTCGTACTATTATCTACGGCATCTTTTTTATTTAGTTTTTACTATACTTCATTACTTGAAAGAGTTAGCCACTTTTTGAATTTATCAAGGAATCCATCTTTTGATGAACTTTAAGCTCTGCCACCGATACGCAACTTGTTACCCAAATCTTATTAATTCACAAAGTTACGGTAGTAAGTCTCGGCTCTTTGACACTCCAATATTTTCCGCCCGAAGCGTAGAAGTTAGCGGTGATCCGTATCTCTCTCTCCGCTCGGCGTATTTCCGTCTGGAATTTGCACGGTAATTTCTATGAAATCGTTCGGTTATCCGACGGTCTTCAAAGAGCTTTGATCGACTCGCGGACGATCATTCGCTCATAAACAGACACCATCAAGCATTACGGTCTTCGAAGCGGCGTTTTCTAACGCGAGAAAAAGAAGAGACACGCAAGCTCGGCTAATTACGAGGGTCCCTCTGGCTACCGTGGGCCGTGTGCCGTTGGTGCTGTGGCTGCTGCTGCTGCTACTGATGTTTATCTTCGCGAGCGATGGGAACCCAAGATGGCAGAGCATCTCCCATTTATTCAGCGCAAGAACCGGTACGCTTCTCCCGGTAGGACGAGAAAACGACTTGCGGCTGCTGGCCGTGCCTGCCTCGGGATATCTGCATCTCGTTCCACCGCCTTTCCTGCGCTTCGAACCGCAATGCGTCCGTAGATTAAAGCCGGTTCCGTATTAATTTCGTGCAGTCTCGTAGCTTCGGGTGCCCACTTTGTCTTCCGATTGGTGTACGTACAACGCGTAGACCGGACGAATCGCACTCTGAGCGCGAGGATGCCTTCGGCAGCTAATGCAATGGACTTTAACGACATCACCGCGTTATCTATTTAGCTACGTTCAAGATTGTCTAATTAATACTAATCATTATCAGCTAAAGTGTCATAAAAGAAAACAGATGTATGATATGTATGTCTTAATTCGATTAAAAACACGAAATCTGACTAAAATTAAAAGACTTCTCATTTTGTCAAAATATTTAATAAGGGACGAGTTCAAAAAGATGTACAGAGACACAATATAATTAAGAATATTTTAAAACTATTAAAGGTTTAGAGACAAAACGTTTAGTTAAAAAAAAATGTTAGTGTTTACAAAAAATATTTTAAAAGATTTTTGTTGTTAAAATTACTACATTATTATTATCTATAGAAAAAAATATACAGTAAAATTTTACTTTTCTTAGAAGCAAATATTTATTTGGTACGTTTCGCGATCTTCAAAAATATCAGAGTTATTATTCACAAGCGTTCCTTTTAAGATATATTATTCTATCTAAATGTAGGATCCGCGCATCACTGAGATATATATTTCACGTGGCATTAAGCGTTTGAAATTTATACCCCAGTATTTCATTCTGCCACAATCCTAACCGGTATCAAATGGTACATACTTTACACAAGCCAAATGTGAATTAGAAAAAAATTCACGAATTATAAACATTAAGACAACAATTAATACTGTTCTTTGTCTTTTACTTTCACCAATTCCGTAATTAAAAACTTCATAATTACAACAACGTCTCTGATTTAAAGGCGATGTTTCATTGCCGCGAGAAATGTCGGTGCTCGTCGCGAGCGGCAGCGCAACTTTCGGAGATGCAACGTGAAAGAAAAAGAGCGGGCTCCGAGGCTGCAAAAGCCTACGGAGGAGCAACGGCGCGCGTAAACTTGTCCAAACTGACAGTGGCCTCGTAAAGATCCATTATTCCAATCTTCGAATCTTGTTCTCTGTCAGGGAAGGCATCCCGACGCGATCGAGACCGGTCAAAGCGCCCGTGGCGTTCCTCTCTCGTTAGGTCTCCGCGCTATCTCCACGGGGGGTGGTGCCGCTCATAACTCAGCCAAAATATTCGCCTACATTCTGCGCGTAGTGCACGGGGTTAGAAACGCGCGCGCGCATACATGTAGCTCGTCGCAGGGCCAACTTTATCCGTACTGTGCATACATGCGTACGTACACACGTAAGTTCTTCTGATGTATGCTTAGGGTTAGAGCAAGCACGCGCATACGTGGTGACGTACAATGCACGCGACTAAGGCTGACCCTGGCAAGGAAGTTGAAGCGTGGAAGGTGGTGGGCGCAAGGAGGGGTTGGGCGGTACGGCGCGGCGCGGCGGCCCTCTCTGGAAGAGGGTCCTCCGGGGTGGCGGCGGTCGGTGTGTAGCAGGGCCATGAATTATGCAGTTCGCCGCGGGCTAGGGCCTCGTACGCCGGCAAGAAGGAGGAAGATGGGGAGAAGGACTGCCGTGCGGCGAATCAACCGGCGGAGAAACCGGGAGAGAGACGACGATATACCCACACAGGGTCCAGAGCCACTTTACCCACCTCATCCTCCCTCACGTCGCGTTTCACCTCCCTTCTTCTCCTGCTCGCCGTCTCTCCACCTGTGCCTGCTCCACCTGAGCCTCTCTCTCCGTCACTACCATCCACCTTCGCCGACGCCGCCTCCTCGACGCTCGCGCGCTACGCCGACACTTCGCCCCAGTCGATTGAAATTTTCATACCGGCACGTCTACCGTCCCAGTTTATGCTTCCGAACAAGTGAAATGCACTGCCACCGTCGCATCGTGGCACCGGGTTCCCGCCACGCCGTTCTCCATCTTCTCCCAGCCGTTGCCACGCTGCACAAACAACAGGGAGGTCTCCACGTCGTTTCTCTTCCTTCATCCGCGTCGGAACTCCCTAGTTTTTTCTCCGTCTCATGAAGGAAAGATTCGAAAGGAACGAGAGGCTCGATCTCTCCCGTGCCGGGAGATAACCGACGAGATAGAGCGAACGTCGATATCCTCGAAAGCACTTACACTTTCTACCTTTCTACCTGCGTGGATTTCACGCTGCGCCGCTGTGTACATTATACATCTGATACGACAGCAACACAATTGCTTCGCGAGGCGTACGGCTATCAATTCCACGTTTTTTTTTTTTTCGTAATACTGGGAAAAAGCGTCGCTTTATGTTTGTTCGGCACGCATCGAACGAATGAGCAATCGAGTTGTTAAATATTTCAACATGACTCCCCATGGTAACGAGCGAGAATCACCCCCTCCTCCGTGCATAGACAAGATCGACTGAAATTTTCATATCATCAGCCCGTCTGCCGTCTGGGTCAACGATCGAGATTGAAACAAGTCGTATCGTTACGTTAATTTTATTTCTTTCTCTCTCTCTGTCTCTCTTCGTTCCACTTACAGGACATTTACCTTTCATTGTCTTTCTGTCGAACCGAAGATATACTTCATTCCTTCTTTTGTCTCTTCGTGCTAATGTAACAGGCGATATGGAAGTTGTACTGATATTCTCGATGGTGCTTTCGCTTTGTACTTTACTATGCAGATTTCAACGCTAGCTTCTCGTGTAATGGCGCGCCAATGACGACGCGATTGGACGAAAGGGCGTTAATGATCCAGTTCAGACTTGGTTCGTCCTAGTCAGAGCAAAGTCGAAAGTATCGGTATTCGATAGCGCTTCACTTGACAAAGAGAGCGATATCTACATCGCTGATAAAATGGTAGAACCTCAAGCGCAAATGATGTGACGAGTCGATAGTCACCAGAAGTGATGTTCGTAACCGATAGAGTCACTATAGAATAGAACAGCATGTGAAATTACATCTAAATGGTACTTGACGAGGAATGTTAGCTAATCAGAAAGCGGTTTTTTATTTTGTACCAAATGATCGAATAGTCGGTAGGCTTGAACTGCATACATGATTGCGGAAATAATAGCGTCAAATTTAATAATTATTTAGAACAGTGCTGTGTAAGATTTGTAATTATGGACATTAAGGGAAAGGAAAGCAATAGGGTTTCCTGAACGCTGATACACATCAAGCTAAGAATTACAAATCTTGGACAGCATTGATCTAGATTATCATGTCACTAATACAATTAACACGAAAATTGATAGTAAGATGTACATACATAAATACTTGAGCTTTTATTCTTTTATATGAATATTTAAGTAGTAAAGTAATGTTTGCGTAATATTTCCGGCTCTCATTCAATCTGCGACTTTTTTCATTGAGAGAGGTACAATGCGCGAGACGGTTTAATGCCTTCTTAGACTCCGACGTTTGTCGATTTTACGATAAAAGTCCACGGGTAAGGAGTATTTATTCGGAAATCTTGTAGCACCGAGATACGCGGGGTAAAATTAATGGCCACGGTCACAATTCGCGTCGTTTCGCACCTATACGAGCAAAACATCGCGCCGGACGACGTTGGGATGCGTCAAATATACGCGTTTGGCGCACGTGGAAAGATCGTTACCCGAGTCATGGATTTACGAGCGGACGTTATCGTCCCTGTTAATGTGCTGATTAGATTATGCGACGAGAGAACGTAGCACCGAGAGATGCTAGAATCCTCTTGCAGCGTCGCGCCCAGCTCCGACAAAGGTACGTGCCAACGCGGGGACACATCTTTTTCAGAGAATCATAAAAGAACGCGACTGCCCCGCCCGGTTTTGTTATTCCCGATGGTGAGTTTTACGAGCGCGCGGATTAATTATTTCACGGACGGCGAAAAGTAACCGGGTATGCCGGGGATTACCAGGAGAAAAAGCACAGTATCGGTCGTTTTTAACGTCCCACCCTCTGCGGGTTAACGCCGTG
Source organism: Temnothorax curvispinosus (assembly GCF_003070985.1). Classification (NCBI taxonomy): domain Eukaryota; kingdom Metazoa; phylum Arthropoda; class Insecta; order Hymenoptera; family Formicidae; genus Temnothorax; species Temnothorax curvispinosus. The sequence goes on along the minus strand of NW_020215866.1, from coordinate 535,791 downwards.
AGGAACTCAGAATAGTTACAGAAATACGCAGCTGACGCTCGCAAATTAGCTTGCGGCAATCCGCGGCGGAGCCGAGCGCATGAAATGAGATCGCTTTGAAGCCCCCGAAGTTTCCGTCGGAAACCCGTTTCTCGCAAGAAGCAGGCTGCGTTCGTGCGCGCGTGCGCTCTCAATTGAATCCTTTTATTCCCCGCTCCCCCCGCACATCGCCGACTTAATATATTTCTTTTTTTTTCCTCGCGGCGTTTCCTTATCCACTTTAAACAGCGGGAATAACGTATTAGCACGCGATAAAATACGATCTGTGTTCCCTTCTTAGCGGACAGTGTTTCTTGGAATGGAAATTTCTTTTGTCTCGCTTTGTGTGTGGAGATACTTGCGTATCCTCACGATGACTTCGTGGCTTCGGGGCCGCTCTTTAACACCCCGTTCGTTTTACTTCGCCGCCGCGCCGCGCCGCGCCGTGGCATAATCGATCGCGCAGAATGAAAATCGAAGGTTCCGAGAAGCGGAATGGCCGAAAGGGTTAATCAGTTATTTGCACCACGAGAGGCGAGTGTCCGGGTCCGCACCCGCCAATCGTCAAAGAGTTATTATCCGGAGCGATGACAAAGCAGATAGGAAGCCTGGAGCCCGGCAGTATGCACGGTCGTTGGATGCGATTATTAATTATCAGAGCGAATAACGAGGCGGATCGAGATCGCGCGTACGTACGACGACGGGGATCCGAGAAACCTCTCGTCAATGATATCGTCGGCCTCGTTTTATTAGCCGTCGCTTTGCCGCGCCGTCAACCCTTCACCCAGCCCGTTACAGCCGTTCTGTTCTCATAAATCGTTTATTCATGTTTAATGCAGCCTAGTATTCAGACCCGAAAGTTTTCGAAGCTCTCAGACGGAAAGCGCGACTGTGACGGCAACTGGTGGGTGGGGGGACACGGGAACTTCGAACAAGGGAATGCTTTTGCATCGAGGCAACGCCTGAAACCAGTCGAAAAAAAGTCAAGAGAAACTGCAGAATCGAGTCTCGTCGTGTTGGGCCCGACATTTTTTACCGTCTGCCTAGAAGACGATCTCCCCGATCGCGAAATTCTTCGTCTTCGTCACACGTGTAGGAAAACGGTTTGACGAGATGAAATCGATTCGCGATACTTAATCGACCGTTCGTGTAGTTTCGTATTCTCGCGTCGCGAGCTGACGACCGACCGAGTCGACCGAATTAGTGTTACGAAGGCATAAAAGAACGTCGCAAAGTTTTCGCGAATGAGAGTGATAAACGCGATGAGGTACTTTGATTCATAAAAGATGACTGGAGTTTGTGACATTATTTATGCACAAGTGGAATGTCAAGGTCGAGTTGCCGATTCATGTTAAATCATGAATAAATTTTTGTGCAATTAAAGAAATTATAAACTTTACTTTAAAATAAATCCACGTTTTCAATAGAATTTTATGAAAATATAATCACGAGTCCCTGGATAAAGTTTAAGGATCCACGCGTCCATGGTAAAATATAATGCAAGCCGTTTTTAACTTGAAAATCGAGTAGTCGTTATTTCCATTACCAGAGAGATTCATCCATGTAACACCAATTCATATATAATTCATCGTATTTCAATGAATAAAACGAATGCAGCGCGCACGCGCGGAAGATCTCTATTTTTCAATGAACAAATCCCCACGCTTTATCACCTTATATGATAAGTATACACTCGGAAAAATCACGCTCGACTTACAATTCAAAGAATGATTTCCCTCAGCGCGAATTCCGTACGGATCTCAGTCCGGGCGGATAGGAGACGCGTGCGAAGGAAAAGTTGAAGGAAAAATGACGAGCTGGAGAAGCGAGGAAACGAGAAAACGAGAAAGAAATGCGCGCGAGAGGTCTCTAATCCGTTCTTCAGGGGAGGCTTAAGCCCGTCTTCGTGTACCCTGCTCGGAGAATACCGTTTAAGTGTCGTCCGTCTGGGAGTCCTCCACTCGAGTAAATATTTAGGAATTTTTGAAGAGTCCCGAGTGCCTAAGAAAACAGTTTACTCCGTAAGAAGGAGGGATCCCTCCCGGGAGTCCGAACGAACGCGCCGGGGCCTGGAACAGTCATCGCCAGCGTCTTTCGTCGACAATCAAACACGCCAGCATCGCGCATGTCGGGAAAAAATATACAAAGAGAAGATATAAGGGGTGCGCTTCATACGAAAACGTTACCGCGTTCTATGTTCGTGTTTCGGATTCATTCCACCGCACGCACCGAACCCGGCCCCTATATCGTTTCTATTTTAATTCCCGTAATACGCACGAAATGCACGACTCTGCTCGCCCTATCATGTCGCGTAATTACTCTTAATTGAACTCACTGTTCGAACAGCTTCTGATTCCGTGCACATGATTGGCCCGGTTGACTCACCTGTAACATAAAAATAATGATATTTAATATTCGAAAATTGTCGGTAATTTTGGTCGTATTACAATGAAAAGTTAGCTCCGATATAAAGGTTTTCGAGAAAATTACCTAAACATTACTTATGACGGTGAATTTAAGCCGACTGTACGTCCTAAATTCTTTCAGCTGCTATTGCTATGCTGATTTTTTCGAGAGACACGAGTTAAATGGACACGTTATTAACATAACGTTCATTCTTTACGATTATTTGCGGTGCTATGGAGATGTGGGCGCAGCTTGCGTGTCCCATCACGTGGTAATGATAATAACGCGACGTACAATAAGACGTCAGCCGACATTTTAATGAGAGAAGAACGGTGGAGCACGGGAGCTCGTTAGAACGTACCAACCCATAAAGAACGGTTAGGAAGAGCGGTGAAGAGTGGGTTAACGCATATATAACTTTTTGGTAGAAGCCGTTCATTACCGTACGCAAACATGTCCGGTAAAATTGCACGTATGGGCTTGCGAAGTATATAGCAAAGTATATTTTGCAAACATTTTGCCTAATACAGATGTTCGGGGTCTTAACGCGCAGAAACGTCGACGTGATTACGTCGTATCGCTTCAACATGAACCGCGAAATTGTGTGAAGCGATCGGTGATAATAATTTGCAATGAAACCTCGCGAATAATTTAATAAATATTTATTCCGGTATGTGAAACACGACAATATAAGCGACGCGTAATGAAACCGCCGATTTCCTACACACCGAAATAATGTTGACGATTAGTCTGGCTTTGATTTGATAGAATTGCGACTCGCAAGTTTCATTACGTGTACCACCGCTGACGAACGCAAATGCGCTGTCACGCGTCAACGAGCGGGTTTCATCGACCGCTCGTCAGCGCGGGTGCAATAAACCGTGCTTAATTACATGCAATAAGTAATTAAAGTGATTAAAGCTTATAATGTGACGCGCACAATCAGTAACGCGGGCGCAATCAAAATTTCGATTGGACAGGCGTATGTCCGAGCGTTACGACGAGCACTTTATAACGATAGCTTTTCGCAGAGCATTTTGCGTGCTTTTAACGAGATGGTATCGCGCATATAGGTAATCCCGTTCGCGCGTTTTAGCAGCAAATGAAAATTTCGTTTCAACGACGATTCCATTCATATTCGCTGTTATTATCGATGTACGTCAGCAATTTCGTTAATTCGAATCAGTCGATTAACACTTCGTTAAATTATATTATTTCTATGATACACCTAGAACCACACAGAAACATGCAGTAAAAAGAAAGGATTATACGGATATCTGCATTCGCGTATTAACTTTCAATTATAAAGGATTATATACCGGGATATTTACTGCTGAAAATTACAGACACATGGAATCTAATTCAGTTTGTTCGGCTAGTAATAGCATATTCATTGCAGAATATATAAATATAAAGAGAAAAGGGACATATATTGTAATATCCCATGCACGAACGATACAAGTAGTCGAGGTTCGTTCGTGCAACCAACTAGCTTCGACAGCGAGACATTTTTATTGCGAATTTCGACGGCGACGTCGTCGTTGTCGTCGTCATCGTTGTCGTCGTCATCGTAACCGTAGCAGGTAGTCAGTACGTGCGTGCATCCTCGATGAGGGACGTGCGCCCGTTGAATAATGCTGAGAATTCGGGGAAGAAGAAAATAAAGGTTGACGGTAAGGGCGCGCGCGGCGAGCGGAATGAAAGAAGAGAGTGAGTGGCGAATAATAAAACGTCGGGCTATAAAGAAAGGAGAGGAAGAATGGAAGAGGAGTCACGTGGCATGTCGAAGAAGCAGCAGCCGGCGTCTCAATGAATCCCCTCGAGCAGTCTCGTTAAAACGGATCTTGCGACACCGACACCGACACCGCCGACGTAGTCTTCTTCTTCCTCTTCTTCTTCTTCTTCTTCGTCGTCGTCGTCGTCGTCGTCGTCGTCGTCGTCGACGTCGTCGACGTCGTCGTCATCCTCTTCATCGTCGTTGTCGTTGTCGTCGTCGAGGTTTACGCGGCCTCGAGCAGCAATCACAGAAAGACCAGCTGTGTCTCGATTGACGAAGACTTCCAAAGAACCTCCGAAAAATGTCGGTCAAAACCGGCCGCGCTACAAGTACCGGGCGTGCTGCGGTTTAATGTCGGTGCTTCCCTTTTCTCCAGACGCCTGCGAACTGCCCTCCGCCTTCCTTCCTTTATACCCCCGCGACCGGAATCCACTCACCCACCCGCCTCTATATTTACCGCCGCAATAAATTTCAAGTCAGATTTCAGACGTGAAATTCGCACGCCCGCGCGGGGATTGCATTGCTCCTTTATCGAGGACTGGTAAACAAGTTAAACCAGATTAGAAGCGCGCTGTCTGGTAACCGGTGTTGTCTATGTCTGCTAGCTACGGCTCTCCCTTGGCCCTTTTCCCCGCGGCCATTCTTCTTTTCTATGGCGAACGAGCGAGGAGGAGAAAAGATCGCGACGAGATAAAGTCAAAGAAAAGAAGAGAAGGGCAAACAGAAGTACAGAGAGCCAGAGGACATTGCGCTTCATCTTCTCTCGAGTGGGACTCTTAGTTTCTTTCCTCTCGCCCGAGTCTCAAGCGAGTTTTGACCCTCGTGTAAACAACTCTGACTGAGCGTGGTTATCCGGTCCGTGACGATGGATATTGTCTTTATCTATGAATCCCATTTCCGTCTTGAGAGCGTTTAATGAGACTTTTCTTCACGAAACGTATCTACGAGTGATATTTCTTCATTCGAGTAAGAATTGTCTCGTCCGCGGTAACGTGACAACGCGATTGCTTTTTAAATCGCAAACCTAATCCAAAGTTCATTCAAGGTAACAAACAAAGTTCGTGGAAAATAAGCAGACTTGCAATTATCGTAATTACAGCATTTAATTCCCGATCATACGATATTGCGTGTCGCGAAATCGCGATGTACAGGTGAATAGGAAGGTGCGCACGCGTTACCCTAAGTCACGAAAGCATCCGTGCCGAGGAGTCGAACAAATTATACGGGGGGTAGCGAGGGTCCTGGTCAAAAATTTTCTATCAGCCTTATACGCAAAACGATTTCTCGAATAACGTTTCTGAGAAATTACCCGATGAATCGCGCATTAGGATTAGCACGCCAATTTGTAATACCCTTCAAAATTGGAAGATAAAAGCAGAAACGCTCTCTCTCTCTCTCTCTCTCATTGCCATAACAATGGGCTGTCGGCACGCAACAATTTACGTCGCGAGGGATCAGGACGCGGGATCGTTGCGTCGAGCGTCGCGTCGCGTCGACGTGCTTTCGGGTAGCCGAATGGTCATCAGATGCATGCGCACGGCTGCATGAATCATGAGCTCGTAATTACGCGATACCTACATTAATAAGATTAATGTCGCTGTGTAAATGCCGACCTTGAAACGGCTAACAATCACGGTAGCAATCTCGTAATAGCCAAAATAAAATATTAACAGTCGACGTAAATATTAATCCTGCGATTACGCTAATAGCCAGGCGTTTAGAATTTGTATCAAAATAATGTATCGCGGGTAATATAACGCGATCGTGTTACGACCTGGCCGTCGACTTGGCCGTTTACTTCCGTAGTTGAACGGCTCGCGAAGCCCGAAAAGCTTGTGCCATAGCTTTTCCAAAGCGTCCCGCATGTGCATGTATGTCGGGGTGTACATACGCGGCGAGTGTACATAGGAGCGCATGTACGCCCGCGTACGAACAATGCCGTCGATTCAGGAATGCCGCCGTGCCTTACGGCAACGGTATATAGCGTCGGTGAATGACGGGCATTCGAGCGAATGGGACCAATCAGACTGATTGGCCAGTCGGTATTTACATTTCTGCGGGCGAGCCCGCCGCTCGAGGCCGCTTGCACTAGCGTCGGGAGATTTGGAGAGAATGCGGGGCAGATACGATGCTGCCGCGCCGCCGCCGGTGCAACCGTGCAAAACCCTCCTGATGCGTCTCCGCGATGATGCGGGGACCATTTCGATCCGTAGCCCGAATGCTCGTCGACCGCGTTGTTTGATTCGTGGCTGAGAAGGGTGAATAATCCCTTGTCCCGTCCACGCAGATGCGTTGATAAGGGATAATTATTCGCTTACTAAAGATGAAATAAATATAGCAGAAGAGATGTAAAATGCAGAAAATTCAGATTCTATTTATATTCATAATCGGACAGACTCAAAAATTAGTTTGTCGCCAACTGTTCGCTTTAAGATATGTTGATAAATTATCTTTATTCAGCTTATTGCCGAATTATTAGCTTAATGATAAAAAATATTTAAAACAAAGACATCTCGTAGTTGGAAAATTACCCAGGCTTTCTTTTCAACGGAGAGGAAGTTTTTCAGTTAACAGAAGAGCAGTTAAACACCATGAAAGAACGTATTATCCTCCAATTAAAATCTCCGCGAACGAATGCTCTCCGACTCTCGCGCTCGCAGAGGAATACAACTAGTAATTATCGCACCCGGCCCCCGTCCGACGATGCTCGACAACGCGGACACGTTTTATCTCGTGTACGGGTGGACAAGCCGGAGGCGGGACACGCGAGAGAAACGTTTACGATACTCGAAGCCCCGATGTACTTTCCGTTCTGAGAGTTAATTGCGCCCTTGCGAGCTCACGCGAGAGGCGTCCGGTACATCGGCTTCTGCGGGGCCTCGGGCGGGCGGGCGCGCGCGTGTTTAAAGATTGCGAGCGCGCGTCTTCATCGAGATCGACCAACCAGAGCTCGCGATGGCGATGCCTCGGAACGATCGTCGGGTTACTACTGATATACGAGCGCAGTCGCATAATTTCGATGGCGGTGTCGCCGATGCGGCTCGGGCGCTCTCTCACCGGCCCAGGCTAATTAATAACCGCGAGTAACAAGGAGCAGATGGAGCGGTAGAAACTTGGGAACCAGACCCCTTGGGCCACGCTTCGTCGACCGGCTTGGCTCGGCTCCGCTTGGCTCTCCGTTCGACTCACAGCACCAACACACACCCACGCGCGCTACCCATTATTACGCACGTGTGGTCCGGATGGTCGCGTGCATGCTATTAGCGAAAAGGAGTGTCTCGAACCTTACCGGTCTCCCCCCACCGCGAAACAACTGTCCCTTCTTTTATCTCCCCGCTTATTTTCGACGTTTTTCGTAGTAGGTCGAGTGTCCTGAACGAAGGAGATGAATAGGTTTCCGGTTGATTTTGTAACGGGCCCCGAAGAACTTCCGGCTTTTCGTAGGTGAAGCGCTACAAGACATGGCCAGATGAACGTTTAAAGGGAGCTCGTTAGCGGCGAGGGTGAAGTTAATCATCTTGATAACGTACGCGTGCACAGTAACTCTTTATATACGCTGTTATGCATCTTAATTATTTTATTATCACCGTTATATTATCTAAGCGTAAAAATCCGGGTTTAATCATAATAAATACTAATAAAACACGGATATTAAACATAATATTATTATACATGGATAAAAATCATATAATTAAGCTACAAAGACTGAACGGTCCGGTCAATATTATATCCGCCAGAGGCAAGGCGCGTATATTAGCAGCGTTTCTATGCGTGGTCGCGTGCGCAATAATTGCTTTTCGCTACGCGTCAGCGTCGCTCAAAAAGCAACATTTGCACGCGACGCGGCTCGATGCGTCGCGCGTGCATATGCGTTCCGCTTGAAACTAAAAAAGAAAAAAAAAATGCGCGCGCTGCGCTCACCCCACACGTTTCGGAAATCGTGAGCGACAATGGTTTCCTGTTTCATCCCTGCGGGGCGTCCAGCTGTGTCTGGGCTACGGTCGCGTGAATGAATCGTTCTCCGACTGCATTGTGTCTGCTCTCCAGTTTTCTGACAGAAAACCGCTGTAACCCGCGACATATCTCGAACCTCCGCGTATCCTTCGTCATTTGGACGTCCGAGTACGGTTGACTCTTTGAGAAACGATGTCACAGCCGTGTCTGTGTACGAGATACATTTGTTTTCGATATAATTTTACCCGAGTTAGTCACCCGTGACTCATTGCCGTCACGTAATGTTGCGCTACATTTTAACGTCGCTATATCTACTGGTTAACGACACGAAAAAGTGAAAAAGAGTTTGACACTCGATGATTTACGGCGATCTTAAAGCCGTTTTTTTCTTCTCTTTCTCTCCCTCTTTCTTCCCTCGCGGATTTTCATGCGACTTAAATAATCCAAAGAGCAGTGTAGTCAGCAATACGGCGACCATTTCTGGCGTCATTTTTTCCTTAAGCCACTTCGCGATTCGGTCGTAGACGGGATCGCGCGAGTGCCGGGGCTCCGGCTTGAGCTATGGCAAACGAGGTAAGATCCCAGGTCGTGGAACTGTTGGGCGGTGTAGGCCGTCGTAGCTCGCGGATGTATACGTAATGACCTTACGCTGCGCTTTTTTACGATGCTTATCAAATGCAAATTCTACTTTATTGCGATTGGTATTCTTATTACGCGTCTCCTCTCTTGCCCGCCTCCGACGCGTTTTCGTTTTCCACTCGGTCCTCCTTCTCCTCCTTGCATCCTCGCTCTTTCCACGCGGACTAAAAGGATCCTCTCGTCCGACCGACCGACCGCGCCGTATACGTGTAAACGGGAACGACCACCTTTTAACTTCCCATTTAGATTAGGAGTCTCCACGATCGTCTCGAGCTGCGTTATTTTTCGCGTTCGTTCACTGTCGTTTGCCGGAAAGCACTTTAGTATCTCTCGAGAAACAAGCGCGGAAGACGTTGTAGCATAGAATTTTTTTCTATATCAAGACTAATGTTACCTCAAGACTCGCCACACGAGTTTTCAACAATTATCCTTTTCTTTTCTTTTCACGGGATTGTAATTTAATCTCAGACAAAAAATGTGCAGAGTTCGTTTTGTTTTCACAGTGATGCATATAAGGTTTATTATACGCGAGACTTGGATTAATTTGATCCGGATATTTTGATTACGATATATTTTATACCAATGCGAGCTATATTTTATCAGGTGCTATCTCTTTGAAATATCTTGCAGTCTTGCACGATGCGATAGGATAACGGGCACGTATACTGAAACTCTTTAATGTTGGAATTTCTCAAAGTTAAGTATTATACAATTTTAACAATATAGCTTTTGCAAATTTAATAAATTTGCGTCTAGTCATATATTCACTGTGTGAGATAAGAAAAAATTTAATGTATCAATATTAAAGGTTTACCTACAGTTAAACATAGACATTTATTGGAGCGGTGTATCGAGGGAACTGCAAGCTGCTCAATTGCAAGAGAAAATTACATTTCTTCTCCCACAAATCAATCCTAACGAACTAAATCGACATAAATTGATTGGCCATGCGCGCTTATAATCCGGTTATGCGATTGATCGGCGGCGAGTAATAATAACTTATGATAGAAGAGGGACGCGGCGCGGCGTCCCGGTAGCCGCGAGCGGTAGCTTCATAGAGGCAGACGCTTTTTGGGGGCTGCATCCGGCTGGAATTTCAACCGGCACCTCCTTCCACCGTAGGGGCGTTAGGACTGAGGGACAGAGGGGTTGTTTTCGTGCAAAGGCACGATGTATCTGCCGGGGCGGCGCGGCGTGCGGGTTGTTCGGTATCAAACCCGGCGTGCCTAGAATTCCCCCCGTAATTGCATCGCCCGACGCCCAACGCCGGGGAACGATTGCATTTTCGGGCCGCGTCATGGCATAAATAGTAAAAACCACCCAATATTACTGCACCCTTCGATTCGCGACACGGCTATCCATGACGGTGAGATCTCACCTGCCTTGTCCGCTTTACGCGATCCATCCGCGATCCACGTCGCCGCGTGACGTTGATTTTCGAAAATCGTTCCGCTCGTTTTCACGTGAAAGCGTCGACGGGCTTCCACCGAAGCCCGGTTGCGTTCGTGCGTGGCACGTTAAACGGAATTGTAAATTGCGACGCGCTCACTTTCGGCCCCGGCGATAATTAACGTATTGTGGTCGGCAAGGGGGGGGGGGCGCACACCGTATTTGCCGCTGCGGCCGTGATTACGCGGACTGTGCAAACTGTAAGGCTCTAATTACGTTTTAAAGCGTAATCTAAACTGAAACGCATCGGTTAGCACGTAGGTGTAAATTAGAAAACCGGCCGGTGTCAGTTCGGGAACTTCGCCGTCACCGTCGACTATGCCGTTAATACATTTTCACACGGTTCATTAGAATTCAATTTCAACAATGAATAATATTATTACAAATTAGTATAATTTATATCATTATATCATTCCGCAACATGTTCTGCAAAGATGCAGCACAATTTCCAAATATCCTAACAATAAATTGACTATTATATGACATAATAATCAATTAATTGTTAGCATATTTGGAAATTGTTCTCTTACAAAAAATGAGATCTTTATCGATTTATTAAGTATATTAATAGCTTACGCGCAGATTTTGAGGAAAAGAAAATATTATTTACATTTATCGGTCTGCAACAGGATGAAGCGATCTGGTAATGAAGGCACATCTCGTGTTACAAAGGAAAATGTTCGGAACAAGTCTGCTCGCATACTATGTCGCGTCGGCATTTCGTACGTTCCTCAAACGGACAAATGTAGACGGACACGTGTTCATCTGAAACGGAACGCAACGTGAGATCCAGTCGAATCAGGGGTAGAATGAGAAGTCTCGAATTACTAGACAACCAAGGGGTGGAAGGGGATTGATCGCCGCGTCGGTAGGGCGATGACTCGAGGTGTTGATACGTTACCGCGATTTTAGCGAACAAAGGCGTCGAACCACACAAAACTTGACGCCGACATTTACAGGCCAGGAAACCGTGGTTCCTGATCGAGTACGAACAGAATTTACAACGAAAAAAGCACCATAAAAATAGCGTTGCGAAAGCATTTTTAAAATTTTGGATATGTTGGATTTGAATACAGTCTTTTATATAGTGAACAAATATAATAAAAAGTATATAATAAATATGTGTGTATTTTTAGAGGAAGTATTAGGGGAGACCGGGGCTAAGCCGACAGCGGGGCGAACTTGACACTAGGCTTTTTGCCAATTTAAATCTATCGTAGAAACTTGCCTTTGCTACTGTAAATGCGCCTTTATGTGCCAGTATTATCAACGGAATTTGGTAACATTCTGAGTTATAGTGTAATTTTTAACGCGACATAAGTGTTTTTGATGGTGAAAAGTAATTTTTCTGATCTCTCGAAAATGTCTACTCTTTCATCGAGCTTTACTCTTGCGAATCTACCGGTAAGTGATTTTGATGGGAAATTCGATGCTTTATACGAATCCGATAATAATTTTTGCATATTTTCAAAATTTATATATTTTTGGAGTAACAAAAGTAAAAAACGACGTTCGGGGCTAAGTCGACACGACGCCACCGGGGCAAAGACGACACTAACCTAAAGTGACATTATCGCAAAAAAGGTCACTGTTTCGTCCGATTCCGATGACGATTTAAGGAACATCTGTTGCGTGTGTTCGGAAAACATTTCATTAGCTTCTAATAACAAGCAATGCATCTTATGCAACCGTATGGCTCATGACGAATGTGTGCGCACATCTGATCGCGAGTTTACATGTATAAATTGTTTTTCAGACAGTTCAGAAAAAGATAATTAAAAGTTTAATCTTTTTTTTCTCATTATTTTAAATAATTGTTTACTTTATTTCGACTTTTTGTTTCTAATACACAATGTCTTTTTATTTGATAAACAATGTATTTTTATTTTTAAACAATAAAAAAATAAGTTCCAGATCAAATTGTGTCGATCAAACAAAGTGTTGAGTTTGCCCCGGCGGGGTGTCGAGTTCGCCCCGTCATTTTTCAATTCGAAAATTTGTCTTCGCGTCACTTTTCCTTTCCTGGCGGCAAAACAAAGCGACGTACAGCAAAACTTCCCGAATCAATTTTGTACCTGAAGAAACACTCTTTAAATATATATCATTGAATTTGCCTAAAAATTTGAATTAAATATTAAAAATTGCCTTTGAAAAAATAGTGTTGGCTTAGCCCCGGTCTCCCTTATATTATTACACACCGGTAATAATTTTGTTTTTAATTATATTGCGAAAAGGCAAATTAAAATGCAGCTAAACATTTTGATAATTTCATAATCTTTAAAAAATTATTTTTGCTATGTGCTCAATCCAAGAATTGCATGGAAATCAGATAAAATGTTGCTGTTTAAGTAAAACTAATCTCGTTGAAGGGATCACGATCCGAAGACCGCCCTTCGCCCAAGAAGAGCTGACAAAAAAGGAAGGAAAAACGTTCGACCGAAGGAAACGCTGCGCCGCGCCGGTCGCTGCCTTTATCTCCGAGCAGGTACCGAGACTGAGAAAGAAGCGACGTCTTAAAAGTCCTTCGTTAGTTCCTCCGCTCACGAGAGACGAGGATAATCCGGTCCTCTCTATATACCGGAATATCCTCGCGCGGCTTCAGAAAACTTTAACGCTCGATGGTTCCGACAATTTTCCTCTCAATCGATGGCAACGTCACAGTCAACTTGACAGGCAGCAAGCCGTGGAAGGTATCGTTTCTTATACCTATCTTCTTCCGCGCTTTCCCGATTTTTATGCCCGAAATATATTCTGAGGACAGGAATAAAATATCTCTCAATGCAACGACATTTTTATATCACCAGCTGCGTCACGGAATAAATATCATTTGAGGGCCGTCACGAAGAATACGTCTTCGAATATAATTTCAATTTCTACACGTTGACATTGACATTATATTATTTTATTCATCGGAATCTGTCTTATTTTAAGACCATTGGCGAGGAGAATGCCGACTACGCTCTATCCGTTTAGCAATACATGAACGTTTACGGTTTCGATTCAGTCAAATAAACCAGATTTTAGTTGGTACGCTTTTATGTTTTAACGTTCACCGATGCTTTCAATAGGCTTTACGGACAAGTGCGGTATTGAGAGAAATCGGGCATTGCGCTGCCGGCAATCACGGTAAACTCCCGGCACGCAATTGCATCCATGCTCGACCAAGTGCAGAAACGTAGGTTCGCGATTGGTCCGGTGCAAGGCGAGAGACGGATATTGCGTCCGTCGGCTCGGGCCGCAGACGTTACGCACGGAAGCTCGAGCGCCGGCAATAAAAACGCCGCACGCAGAGAAAAGGGAGATACAATGGAAACGCAATGGGCGCAACGAGTGGAGGACTGGGCGACGTGGACGAGCGGGAGAGGAATTGCCTCGCTCTCTTCGCTCGCTGCTGCTACAATTGGCGGCGGTGGTGCACCAGCCGCCGCCGCCGCGCGGTGCAATCTCATTCGCGCTCTCTCGCATGAGCGAACAGAAAGCGCGCACTCCAAGCTGGACCCCTCTTGCTTTCCACTCCACCTCTTTTTCCACCTTCGACCTTTCCTCTATCCCGCCGTCTACATCATCCGGCCGTTACCGTGCTCCTGGGCGCTACATTCTTTCCGACAAGTGATTTTTGAAATCTGAATTTTGGCGATCTTTAAGGTACTCGTAAGAATTCCGAATTTCTCGTCGACACACTTTATGGACGAAAGTAGAATACATCTCAATTAATTGAAATCGGCACATGAATGGAATTTTAGAATAAATATAGAAATACATCCAAACGATTTTGTTACAGTCTTTTTTAGAGAGCTTCTTTCTCACGGTGCGTGTAATGCGTTTCGTTTCGCCTCTTTATCGTCCCGCTTATGCCGGACGAAGGTCTTTTTCTGCTTTCTGCTTCCCCTCCGCTTTTATATTCGCTAAATATATCCGTCATGCGACCACTTCACGAACAGGTGGGTGTTGACGGCCACTTTCAGATAAGCCTCGCAAGAAAATCTGGACGAGAGATGATCCGGTGGAACGGTTAGCGGAGAGTTGTCAAAAGGCCAAAAATGTCGTCGCCTTCATCTCGGACATGGTATCACGTTTCTATCTTACAATCTCCCGTAAGTTGGTGCGGCTCGTTACAGACGCTCGATGCCGAACAGACAGGAGGAGAATGCAAGTCAGAATAAAAATAGCTAAGTACAGAAACGATATTTCCTTTCGTCAAATAATGATCGACCATGCCGTGGCATTGACGACGACTGAGCCGCGATGAATGGAGAGAAATCGGAGCATAGATAAGCTGCCGTCACTTACAGCTCGTTCATGCCACTCGTACGAACAGTCTGGCCGTGAATGTTACGGTATGTCGAGGGGTTCCCGTGTCGTTTACACGGTCGGCAGTAAATTTAGATCAGCGGCGCACTCGACGTTATCCTCAAAGCCTCGCTTGGATTTCGTTCGCTGCGGTGTACTTTTTTCTAGGCCGCATAATTTTAGGCCGGCCGAATAGCTCGCGTCACTCCCCGCCAACGTTCTGTTAATCATTTCAGGCAAATGGTCCCTCGAACTTGAAGACGCCGCCGTTTCGTTTGGCAAAGGCGGAGCGCAGGGGGGTGGGTGAGGGGATGAAAAGAAGATAATTGGCAAGCGGAACGGGGATGAACCCCCTGGAAACGATATTCGCTAATCCGACAGCGGACAATTATCTGGTCCGTCAGAGCACGACTCACGGACGGGCAGACAAGCGTGCAAACTTGAGAAACGGCCGACGGAGCGGTTTAAATTTAGTAACTCCTTTTAGCGAGCGGCAACGAGCATCCGAATATGCGAACGCGGCGTTACGCCGTCGATCATAAAGCGACTCCGTCGCGTTTATCAGGCAGATAAAAAACAAAACTGTACCGTTATGCGAATCGTTAGCGATTATTAGACCTGCGATAAGCGATTGAAATAAACGTGAAACGTGAATATAATTTTATTTGCTCTTTGACGTATTTTTTAAAAATCGCCGCTCGTTTGTATTAAATAAATTACAAAGATGTCTTTATGACGAGTCGAAGAGAGAGAAAGAGAGAGAAATGAGAATAATGATTTAATTATCCTCCGTTCGTATCACGCAGGCAAGACGTAATGAATGTCATTAATAAATATCTGTTTTACCATCGTCATTAGCGGAAGCGTTGTTTGCAGAAGATAATGAGGTTTAAAGAGGCAAGGCAGAAGGAGAGAAAGAAAGAGAGAGGGAAATGGGCACGAAGTTCAACGAAACCGTGCCATGTGAGCGTTCGTTCACAACGTGGCCGCGGCGCATCGTCGCCCGTGCGCGTTTTCAGAGAACGCTGACATTCGAGAGGCGGAGAGCGGAAACTCCAACAGAGACGCAAAACCGCTTCAGACGTAAGCACTCTTGAGAAAGTTTTATGATTAAGGAATTAATTACGGTGGGATGCCTCTTACCGGGTTGATGACCGATTAGAACGGCCCCCCCCCCGTCTACCCAAGTATATCGATTAAAAGATCGGCACGATTCCGGGAATCGAAGGTGAATCTCTTGATTTTTGACTTTATACCGGAGTCCGATTGTAATTTCGAGCCGGACCACCGTGCGCCGTAAGCAGTCGGAACTTTCCGACTCGAGAATTTCTTCACGTTTCTCTCCTTTTTTTCCCTTCCTCTTCGCCGAGAAGAGACGAGAGTTTACCAACTGGAACGATGCTGGTAGTAAGACGAGAAGCGCGCGCGGAGAGGGAAAGAAGTCGGAGGAAGATGGTACGTCAGTTCAATGTCTTCATGGTAACTAGTCCTTAATGAAGCAAACTTTTATTTTACTTTTGAGTTCCTCTCGCGCAGCGAGACTTCCACCTTGCCGGTCGCGCCCGGGTGCATTCTCGGCAACGGCCAAGTTCTCGCGCGTGCATGCAAATGCACGTTGGCCGCAAATTATTTGTATTGAACATCGTAATGCGGTAACGTTTCGGCATTCGGGCTGAAACAAACTCGGCTAATGGCTTAATTTCGTTTGAGTTTAATTAATCGCGTAATGAATTTTGGCTCTGTTTGCCGATAAATTATTTTATTGAAGTTAATCGGATTCATATGTAAATTGACCCGTGTTGAAAATACGTTTCTCGCGCGCGTACGTTTATCGTCAGAGGGGGAGGGGGAATCGCGGCATGATGTCGTATACCGGTCCGCGCGATCGCATCTTACACGATCGACCTGTATTAAACGAGTCAAGATGGCGATCCATCGATCTCGCGTCGATCCTTCGACAGATAACGGACGGATAGATGATCGTGGTTAGACACACGATCAATTAGTCCGATAATATCCATCGACAAGCGACGTCAGCCTCGGCATGCGCAATCGTGATCGCCGCAACCACAACACGCTGCGCGTACCTGCGGTCGATGAACACGTGAAAGAAGACCGTGTATGCTTTAGTGAAACTGACAGGATCAAGAAGCTAGCTTGATACATCACTTTGTCCGTCTAGGAATAAAAATGGGGCGCATAGTGGAGATGTCGCGTATCAGTTTAAAGCGCGACACGACGACGACGACAGTCTCCGTGTAGGATCTCCGATACACCGACACGAGTCTGTCTCACGAAATTACTACGAGCGCTATCCATCTTTCCTCTCACTAGACTGCCTTACTACCTAATTAATCCTTCGGCTCAATTAACTTCTCAACGCGGCTCGACGCCGGCCGGTGATCATCATAGTATAACGTCCGGCCCACGTAGTTTACTAAACGTCGCTTTTTCGTGCCTATTAATTAAAGGCGCGCGTGGCGCGGGGGAAGCAGGTGGCATCGCTTTTCCCTCATCGTCATGGAATGAGGGAGATATTTCCTTCCCCTCGTCACTTTCCCGTACAACCCGGCGCGAAGATATATATTTAGAGTGGACCCATCACTCAACCTCTCTCGGTTTTCCTTCTTTTCATTCTCTCGGTCGCATCCTCCCTTCGCTTTCGCGTCCTCTCTATCAGTACGGCATCCTAGAAAGAGTCTACTTTCGCCTTGTTAGTAAAGTAAATATCGTGGCGTACGGTTCGGCGTTAGTGCATCTGCTTCTCACGACGCTAACAAAAGTGACGCGTCACGGAAAGAGGCTGGGGGAAGGACGAGGGTATAAAAGCGGAGCCGGCCAATCGTAACGTCAGGTTGCGGGCTGCATCAGTCAGACAATTAGGCGACGATCTAAGCTCATGCCCGCTCGGATCCTAAACAAATAGGCTTACGATGATCCGTAATGAGATGACGGCGTGTCACACCGGCGTTCTATAAATCCGTTTACGATGTATACTCCCTGGTACGCCGGGGAGAAAGGGTATACGAGCCAAGAGACGATCTTATAAATAGTGAACTAGAGCTAGAATGGTTCTTGTCGCAAGGCTTGAACCGAGCTCTTGAATTTTGTTGTAAGGGAAAACAGTGCTTCTTACTGTCTGCTTAACGTACATACAGGGTGTCCGTAAATCGTGGGGACTTTTCTCGTATTTAGATAGAACGAGCCAAACTGAGTCGAAAAGTCTTGTACCATTTTGCAATTTTCTCAATAGTTTATGAGTTATTAATAATTAAAAATCGCCGTATTGGCCCGGCCCATCGCCAAATCCAAGCGCGCCGTGAGATACGACCGCCCCGCGGTCCGCGCGCGGGCAGTTGTTTACAACAAGCGGCGGCGATCACGCACGAGCGGCGCGTAACGCCGGGCCGATAAGACTTTTTCTGAAATTTGTGATAAATACACTTTAAGATTATTATCAAGAAAATATAATCTTTCTTTTAAAGAACCTCGTTACTTACCAAAAGAAAAAAAGCAATTTGAGAATTACAATTGTGTACATAATAGAAATTCAAGTATTAAAATTGCGTACATAAGTAAAATTCGGGAATTACAATTATGTACATAATTTTAATTTGCGAAAATGTTTTATGTTATAACGTGAAAAAAATTCAGAATTAATATTTTGTCTAGACATAATTTTAATTCTGCATTTTCAATTACAGCTTAACAATAATTCGATGAATTATAAGTAAGTCTAGACACATAATAATAATTTCTTTTCTTTCAGTATCAATTTAATTTGATACAATTTTTATAATAGTATTAAATAGTAAAATGACAAGCGTATACGCACACGCAAAAGAAAAATATCATTCGCTAGTGCTAAGAAAACCAATTACTCAGTTTTCTCTGTTTTTAAGTAACGATGATCCTTACAAAAAATGTTTTCTTGATAATATTACTTAAAATAAATAATATTCTACATTCTAATTATTCGATTCTTCAGTTAAGAATATAAAATTAAAACAAACATTTGATTTGCTAATTATTTTGATAGGACAAGTCAAGGCTATGACGCAGATCACAGTGCGTAATATCAGAAATAACTGATTTATTCGTCGTTTTCATACATCGATCCGTAGGTTTCGGCTCAGCTTTGAGCCATCTTCAGCAGTAGTTGCACAAGTTAAGTTACACGTTCTCCGTACCGTGTGGTGAGTTTACTGATTCCAAATATCAGAAACATAGACCAATTGAGCCATATCCGTAAATTTGTTCAATTAATGTCGAGATATTAAAAAAATCCTTTAGGAAACTCATCATTCGGTCTGAAAAACGTGGAATACAGAGCCATGTACATAATGAATACTCTATGCGAGAAGACTTAACGATCTTATCGACAACGACACACAGCAATGATATGAAAGGTCCTGCAAGAAGAGGCATGTCGTAGGTCAATACACCGGCGAGAATTATAACAAAGCACGATTTGACACCGTCTCAAAATGACACGGATTTTTTGCATCATGCATATGTCACGGTTTTGAGCAAATTGTAATCCATGCTCATGAACTTTGGTCGTTGGCAAATCGGGGTTTTACTATTGATACGTGCAATATTGTGACGGTGTCAAATCGTATCTTTGTTATAATTCTCGTCGGTGTGTTGACCTACGACATGCCTCTTCTTGCAGGACCTTTCATGTCATTGCTGTGTGTCGTGTCGATAAGATCGTCAAGTCTTCTCGCACAGAGTATTCATTATGTACATGGCTCTGTATTCCACGTTTTTCAGACCGAATGGTGAGTTTCCTAAAGAATCTTTTTAATATCTCGACATTAATTGAACAAATTTGCGGATATGGATCTATTGGCCTATGTTTCTAATACTTTGAATCAGTAAATTCGCCATATGGTACGGAGAACGTGTAACTCAATTTCTGTAACTACCGCTGAAGATGGCTCAAAACTGAACCGAAACGTACGGATCGATGTAATGTATCAAAATGACGAATAAATCAGTTATTTCTGATATTACGCACTGTGATCTGCGTCTGACCCTCATAGTTTTGACTTCTCCTATTTTAATCTCGAGGTTCCTCATATTACGTTATTTATTTTTTTTAACTTTCTTTGATAGAATTTTATTATGCTTCTTGAAGGAGTATAAATTCTTCTTTCGAGTACATGATAAAGACTCTTTCTAAAATTTGTACATTTTATAACTATTATCAAGAAAATATTCTTTCTTAAAGACAACCGTTACTTATTAAAAGAAAAAAGTAAATTGAGTAATCGCTTTTTTAAGCAGTAGAATTGATATTTTCTTGTGTATGCATGTACACACGTATGTACATACGTGCGCACAAAAAAATTTTCTATGTCGTTAGAAAATTTTACTATCATCGCTTAGAACGGGGGCCCGGCGTTACGCGCCGCTCGTGCGTGATCGCCGCCGCTTGTTGTAAACAACTGCCCGCGCGCGGACCGCGGGGCGGTCGTATCTCACGGCGCGCTTGGATTTGGCGATGGGCCGGGCCAATACGGCGATTTTTAATTATTAATAACTCATAAACTATTGAGAAAATTGCAAAATGGTACAAGACTTTTCGACTCAGTTTGGCTCGTTCTATCTAAATACGAGAAAAGTCCCCACGATTTACGGACACCCTGTATAACGGATAAATTACATTCAGAGTTAATAATAGTATAGTAAAATAGAAATGTAGGTATACTTAATTAGTCCGAGATTTTCCAAATCCATAAATTCAAAGTACGTACATATCTATATGTTTTGTAATATAAGATGACAATGCATCGGGAGGGAGAGGGGAGTAACTTACGAATCTCTATAAGTTATATACACATACTTCAGGGAGGCAAGATTGCCGAAAAGCGGGTTAACAAGTTTAACCTGGTCCCCGTGCGGAGAGAACGGACGAGACAGGCAGAACTGGTAGTGGCAGCTTACCCTCTTTCGGGGATATGAAACTAGCTTTCTAGCTCTTGCTCTCGCACTATTTCTTCGTGCATACCCCTCTATGTTTAGGGGTATATGGCTCTCGCCGTCAGTTGGCTCATGTCACCCGGGATTAGCGCTGTTTGGACAGAGGAAATTAACTACTACACTCCGGGCGCCGCCATCTGCGTGGGCGTGCACGACATTGTGTCGCGGGCATCCCCCTTAAGATTTCGAGGCAATGTAATTCAGTGTCGAAACCGATCCTGGGGGGGTCGTCCGCCGGCGGTGACATCGCCATTTCCGTGATTAGACGCAACCCCAGGGTCGGTATATTTGATTGCGTTCTTATGACGCTTTTTCGGGAAATGCAATCGGCTGTAATGCGCGAGGCTCTATATGTCTATGCAAAATAATGTGCAATACGATGTGTACAACAATGGAAAATAAACGAATTTACAAAGAAAGCAATAATCGAAGCGATAATCACCTCTCACCATAACTCATCCGTTGCATTGTCTCTCGAGATTTAACACTCTGTTCGAAAGATCGGCATGTAGTTTTTCACGCAGTGATCGAAACATATTATTAAGAGCACTAAATAACGCGTAATCTCCGATCGATTAGCATCGATCCGAGAACTCCACTCACGATAAAATGCATCCGATCGTAAATAATACTCGTGTGCATCGTGCAACAATTAGTCTTAGAAATAAAAGAAATATCAAACGAAATAACTTCCACGCAGCAATGAAAATCTAAGAGTAATAATCGCTGTCTTAATCGTTTTTGAAAAGAGTTAATCGCACGTGTAATTACAAGTATAATCCTCAACGTTTCGCATATTGCAGCGCATTAAAAAATATTACGTGCCGAGGATAATACGCTATCAGGCTATTATTATATGTGAAACGCGCGTTAGGGGCGGAGTTAGTATGCCAGAGTGAACGTGATCGATTAGCGCCAGTCCCGCGGCTGCACCTGCAGGTCGGCATAAGACATAAATGAAAATGGTGTTTACCTCGTTGATCGATTCTGTAAATAAAGATCGCGTTGCTCTCGCTGCTGGACCAACGGCGCCGACAGCGGCGGCCGATTATCATCGAGCATGCAGGTAGATGCCGAAGGAATCTCGCTCGGAGAAACAAGGAACGAAGAAACAAGAGCAAAAAGTAAACTATGACGCGGCGGCGACGACGACGACGACGACGACGACGACGACGGCAACGGAGGAGAGCCACAGGTCGAGGCCGCAATGCCCCAGGTAAAATTTTCGCACCCGGCGGTAAGCTCGTTAGCGAGAGATTGCGATCAATGACCGAAGATGAACGCGTTCGCACGGTAGAACAAGGAAAGAGATAGCGCGGGAGAGGATAGAAAACTGGAGCAAAAGAGGGAAAGAGAGAGAGAGGGAAAGAGAGGGATGGGAAGAGAATGAGAGTAGGGGAGGAAATGAGGAAGGAGGTTGCTTTGCAAGCGTTACCTGGCGGTATCCCGGCCTGCTCGTTAGTGCCGGCCTCTTGCG
Organism: Temnothorax curvispinosus; assembly: GCF_003070985.1. Lineage (NCBI taxonomy): Eukaryota > Metazoa > Arthropoda > Insecta > Hymenoptera > Formicidae > Temnothorax > Temnothorax curvispinosus. The sequence goes on along the minus strand of NW_020215866.1, from coordinate 513,793 downwards.
CCGACCTCCTCCTCCTCTCCTTCTCTCTTCCTCACCCGACTACTTCTTCCTCTCCCTACCGCCTCTCTTAATACATGTTATTCGATACCACCGTAGGTGGTTACGGCGGTAATTGCGTTCACACTTAACCACCTCGTCGGCAGCGGGATAACGATTGGTCGGCAACCGCGTGCGTCGAATTTGTCGTCCTTTTTGCGCTCCAGAATTAATGCGGGAGTAAATACAATTATGAAACTAAGAAGGAATTCTGATATTGCGCCGGATACAAGTGCTTCTGACGGTAGTTGGAATTTTTTAATAAACTCTGCAGATAATTTTTTTTATAATATAAACTGCTTCTTCTATTTTATAAAAGATTTGGAAAGAGACATCATCCGTAAGTACAATTGCACTGTGTCACAGTAATCACATTTACGATCGTAGCATCTTATTAACTGACAGATACTGTAGTTTCAAGGGGAGAAACAGGGTAGTGGGAAAGTTTCAAGGTAGGTAAAACTTGCGGTAGCTTAATGCGATGTAGCAAACTTTTCCGCGTATGTACGACCGGTAATGGTAATTCCCTCAGCAGCGGATCAATTTCGCCGCATTCTTCATGATGACGCCATCAGAAATGCAATTTATCTGGAAGTTTTAACTGGAAAATTGTAACTTTTCGCAGCTTTATTAGCTACGCGTGCGTGCGCGTACATCATGAATACCAAACGCCAACGAGTATGAGTGCGCCAAAAATTATCAGGGAAAATTCTAAAATATGCAGTGACTTTTCCATGCAAATTGCGTTGTGCAAATGAAGATCAAATTAACAGGTCGGCCCTTTGGACGATCGGGCAATAACAGTATTTAATATTAATTAAGATTATCGAAATGTATCGTAAAAGCTTGATTATTATTCCGCTTACCAAAAACGGACGCGGGATATCACGACTCTCGAACGCAGCATCCGCTTCATAAACGCGCGAACGCTATAAAAGCAATATCGGAAATTTTTTTGCGACGCGTTCTAAAATATAACGGTTTTAGCGTTAATTATGCTCAAATGGCCGACATAGAAAAAAATTATTAAAGGGCATTCGGGCGTATCTCGCAGCCGCGCCGCGCCGCATTAAAACACGTGCGTGGAAGTAACGATATCGCTCGTGGCAAGCCACAGAGTGGGCGATAATCGTCGGGCAGGTTTTTTTACCGGTTTTATTCCCGGACGCTTCGAATGTGGAGCAGAGCGCGCCCATCGCGCCCGGTATATCTGCACGCAACGGAAACTTCGTCGGGGCCCCCTCTTCCATTTTATCCGTCAGCAGGGCGGCTATTCCACGGGGCCGGCCCACCGTGTTCTCCCGGTTTTCATCGTCTGGTGTATCGCGAAACCATAAATAAAATATACGTGGACGCGTATATCCCGCGCCACTCGCTCGGAGGCAGAGTGGAAGGCGTAAAGGTCGTTTTGCCAAACGGCGCCAGGAATTCACGAGATACGTGGGGGTTCGAAGGCAAAATAATATTGCAAATTCAATTCGGCCGCGCAGGACCCCCTCCGGCTTCTGAAGATCTATGCAAATAGAGCCGCGTGCGCCGACAGGAAAAAACAAGTAGGAACGGCTTTGCGTTTCCGGAGCTACTATAGTCTAATGCAAATACTTTTTAAAGTGCGCATAACTCGGAGAACAGGGCGCCGGCGATCTTATCGCGTAAGCGAAACCAGAAATAGAAATGGTTAAGTTTCTGTCTAAGAGTTCTCTAAACACTTCCACGATTTTAGCCAAGTCGAGAATTTCAGTATTCGAAGAATTCTATTAATTAAGGCATCCATTACCTCAAACTCTCTCAATATTGACCACATTTGCAATTTAGGTGTTGCATTGATGCAGTCTGTATGAAACAATCGATTGTCTATCGTTCATTTATTATAAGGACTGCGGAGGTAAGCGGGCTCATCGCGAATCAACAAGATTGAATTTCCTCATTCGTTCTTTCCCCGCATGAACGAGCATTTTGGTTTCATACGTTCTGACTTCATTCAGACTGCCCTGTTCTTTCGAATCCACTCTATATACAGCTTATCCCGAGCTACGAGTACCCTACACGACTCCAGAAGTATCTACATAATCCAATATATGCTGATGTCGAGCTGGCTGGGGGTCGAAGGTCCGCGCGCGCCGTTTGTTAGACTCCGCTCTCCGTCCTAACTCTCGTCCGAACCCCTATTTTTATTATGCCTATGGGGAAATCTAGCCCCCACGATTTCGCCTACGAGGCAGACCATCTGGCAAGTGATGCCGGCTTCGCAGGTAATCCGGTAAACATCGGCGGTTGAGCTCCAATTAGCGTCTGTTTACCTTCGCGTCTCCTTTGTTCGTCACGGACGTCTTTCTTTCTTCTTCTGCCTTCCGCGTTTTCAATTAAAACTCGCGAAGAACTGTGTTTGATCGGCGGCGTGCAAGTCCAGCCGATGATTGCTTTTACGGGATGCGAGTAATCGAGTCGGATAGAAATGTAAATCTCGAGGAATAAAGATTTGCTGAAGAAGTAACGTTCTTCTACCAGAAGCCTAATACCTAAGCCTGATAAGAAGCAAACGAAAAAATATTTATCGTCAGGAATAATTCGGGACAAATCCGATCTCGTGAGTATTGAGGTCAACCTTAAAATCGCAAAACGTAAGCGCCGAAACAATGAAAAGTTTTAAGGGACCGATGCCATTATTCGAAACTTCTGTTGCACTTTCTTCAAATTCCCTCTCCTTCTCCCCCACGCTCCTTTCTTACGTTTAATTAAAACTCGCGAAGAATCGTTTGCGCGGGTACAATGAATGTCTATCTTAGGCGCTTTCATTCATGGCGAAATAGCAAGTCAGCAATTTCAAAGGAAAGTTCTCATCGTTGATGAAAGCGCGGCGAACTCGAGGGTAAAGAAATATGTCTAATGGTCAAACACAGCTTTCTTTTTCAAGGATACCGTTAGTTGGGAACGCTTTACGCCTCGTTACAGTTTACGTCGCCATAAGATCGAGCAACTCGTAAAAGCAGCACGGCATATTAAGGATGGCATAATTATTTTCCAATTCTTCGCTCGCGCTTCCTACTTCGCGCCTGCTGCACTCAGTTTGTTTTCTCTTTAAATGTTCCTACGTATTTCCTCAACGACGTACGAGGATCAATTGTTGGCAACGTTTGCATTCTGCCTTGCATGCGCCGTGAATTTCAGGCAAGAAAGGAATTTGAATGTAAATGCTTTGGTCGCCTTGGTTGCATGTTTTCCTAGAGTAAACTGATGGAACATGCAACGTCGAATGCAAATGACGTCGGCGGTCATTGCAGATTGCCACGGAAATATATATATATACGGGCGGTACAAAGTAAGCGCAAAAAAAAAGACGAGGGAAAAAAGAAAAATAACGACTGCGACGGTGTATACGAACGTTGAAGCTCATGCACGATTATAATAAATTGCTCTGATCGGCGCATGGATAAGAGTGAGGGGAACGATCGTCAGAATTGTAACCTTTAAAGCTCGTCGAGCCTTCCGAGAAGCGTTTCGCCGTGATGTAATACTCGGGCGCAAAATGGCAAACAAAAGGAGGTCGTCTTTTAAGAGCGTCAAGATACGCCTCTCGCTGTCTTACCGAAGTCCAATTTACCCTATCGCGATTACTGTCTTCGCACGGTTAAACGAGAAACAAAGATAAATGTACGCCACCCCCTCCCCCCCATGCTATCCAATGACAATCGAATATATAAACAATAGTTGTGAAAATAGAAAATACTTTAAATGTCATGGATTTTTACACGATTATTTTACGAAGCTAGCACTTAACACACTCTAGATGTTTAACCGTCTCGAAAGTATTTGATTGCACACGCTCTATATGCAACTACGGGAAAACAATATTTTCACAGCGCACACATATGTACGACGGAGTATCATCGATCCGAACGAGATCGGGGCGCGTAGATGGTCGCCCGCGATCGAGGAGTAATTCGAGGAACGAAACCTCGAAGCAATTCCGCGTCATCGGAAAGTCCGGTCGATGTTTCAGGGCAATTCCGTGGCTGGTAACGGCTTATCACCGGGTGGCACGGCAGCCAACAGCTCCCAACACGAGGGCCGGCCTCTTCCTATAGAAGCTTCCCAGCCCAGGGAGGGTTCTCGCCCATTCCCTCTTTCCTCGCCATCGATCTCCTCGTCTCGCCCTCCCAATCTCCATCCCCACTCGGTCTCTACACCTCTCTTCGATCTCCCTTCCAAGCCGGCTGCTTGAATTCCTCGTGCCACGAACGATCGATAATGGATCCGACCATAGCTTTCCAGTCCATTCTATACGCATCATTTGACACCCGGCAGACGTAAGAAAAGCGAGGAACCGCGAGGCGCGGCTGGCGAGGCAGATCGAAGGTAATGCGAGAAAGCGAGAGGTGGGATTCAATAGATAGAAATCACTGCCATTGTCGAGACGGTATATGACACGACGGAATCGTGGAAAATGAGACGACTCCGAGGGCGAGAAAGAAAAATTATATCAAGAGTCGGAATCCCATAAGATCCGCGCCGTGCCGGAGGGGGAAAGCGAACCGGCGCGGCGCGGTGCGCGGTGGCGGCGGCGCTACGCAGCGTTTCTCTTCCCTCTTTCGCGCTTTCTTTTCTGAAGGGTCAAGCTCATCCCTTTCGTTGAACGGCGGCGGTCATGATGCGCCCTGACAGCGGCCAAATCCACGCGAAAATACCTTCGTTCATACTCATTTCCTGTTTGCCGTTCGCTCCGCTCGTCGCCTCGCCACCGCACTGTAATCCTATCCCATACAAGTCCAAGGCCGCTTCTCCCCGCAGGATGCTCTCTCAGCCTTAGTATTGTCGATCGTTTCTGCAACTCCCCGTGGCCTTTCATCACTTTCCGCGACCCTAAGATGCTCGATTTATAAGAGATCCTTTCCAAAGCGCGCGCGATTTTTCCAGAACCGGCCCGGGGATAAATTCCTTGATCTCGCGTTCTCGCTTTTTAGATGGAACCACTTTCACGATCGCTCGCTTTGGTATTGTTCGCGCGTAAGCGACCACGCCGTAATGCGTTCCATGAGAAATGAGAAATGTGTGTTCTTACATAGATACTATCGCGAGCGAAAGAAAAGTAATCGTGAGTTTTGAAATTTTTAACCGCTTCTATTCGACCAATGTACCAAAACAGTCATTTATTTATAGTCTTTAAGATTCTTCCGACTTTTCTGATTTAACTCTAATTAACAAAATGTACTTTGTTAATGTTTTGGAGATGTAATGTATTAAATCTGCCTGATAAAATGATACTCGATAATTTAAGATTAATGGAATTAATAAAGAATCGACTTTAAGTTAACATCAAATTATAAAATTTAAAGGCACAAAGTTAAGTACTGGTAAAATAAAAATTATTTTTATGATCGTAGAAAATATAAGAATTTTAGCGCAAAAGAATTTTCTTTTTTAAATTTAGTTGAACCGCACGCCATTAGCGCGGGTCACACTATTCTTCAACTTGGTCCTGTCTCAATAAGAGGCCGTGTCCTCAGTTATGCTGGTTGGCGGAAGCAATTCCTTCCTTCTTCCTTTTTCGCTAACAAGCTCAGAAAACGGATGTAGGCGGTGGATGCCGGCCCGCGGAACGTGCAGCTCGAGTTTTCGAGACGGCCGAGGCGAGATTATAATTATGCAAATGCCTTGTTGCGGGGAAGAAGAGAGCAAGCAACAGATGTCTGGAACGGCTCCTCCTGGAAAGAGCATCTCCAACACGGTACTATTCGTGCTGTTCCGAGCGCCCGCGCCACGCCGCGCCGGTGATAGAATATAAGGTGGGGTCTGAAATGAAGCATGGCCCAGGGACGTCTTGTATTTCCAACCGTGGCTTTCAGCGCACCGCCGAAGAGAGGTTTGCTGAATTCTTCCATTCTCTTGCCGCCGACAGGTGCCACAGATTGCGCATCGTAACCGACCGCAGACACACCTGTGTTTCTTTTTATGAAATCCGACGAAAGAGAAACGCTAAGAATTGCTCCTCGTAAAGCTTTCTTCCCTCGTCGCTATTGCCGCCAAATCGAAATCTTTGTTTGGCAGCAACTGGTATCAAACACCTAAGGATTTTAGTATAATTTAAGAAAATTTGTATCAACTATATTACGATGAAATTTTTAATTGGTGGAGATAAAAAATTTTTATGTACAAAGTCAATTTTTTTTGTTTTCGAACAATCTTATACTTATGATCTATTTATACATTTGCCGTCTCAACTGTATTGATTTTTGGAAACGTTTCTCTTGAGATTTATCGCGTGTATTACTTCTGGAAGAACCGTTTACATCGTGTCGTACATACGTGACTACATTTAATCTCTATTGTAAGCACGGAAGTTACTGGGTACACAAGCACGGGGCCTAATTGGAAGTTACGAGCATTGCCACGAGGCTGCATGAAGCCATTCATGGCATTTCTGGTCGTCTCGCTTATAAATCATCCTACCCCTCATGATCCAACGTGTAATATAGAAGACAAGTCTCCCTCGATCGCGTGTATCCAGCATCGCGTTCTCTTCTTCTCTCTCGTCGATTTCCCCCTTCCTCCCGTTGTCGATCTTGCTTCTCCGTTCGGTGGATTCGTGTGAACGAGTGGCTCTTTCCTTGCACGGAAACCAGGAGGAAGAGGCTCTTATTGTACACTATGGAGTTTGGCGAAGAATTCTTATTACAGGGTGACTCTCTTCGCGCCAGAAGAAATCTCATTATCTCGTGCGAGGATAGAATTGCGTTGACGAAAAGTTCGAAAGGAGGTGTTAAGGCTCGCGCGCGCAAAGAGGAAATCGAACGAGACCATCCGAATGGACTACTTCGTGCAGGGACGAGGAAGAAAAAAAAGCGAAACTCAATTTTCTATGGATAATAAAAAAAATAACATTAGACGGAAGATAGAGAGAGTGGAGAAGAATCAAGTTTCGGCTCAGCGAAGCAATTCGTCTTTCGCGACTCGTTTGCTTCAATTCAATCTGACTCTGAGCGGAGTCATGTAGAAATATTTATTGCTAATTGATTAGATTGAGTCTCCGTGATAAATTGCGCTATAAATCTCCGTTCGCGATCACAACTAATTTTATATGACGTTAATAATGATTGGATGATTGAAGTGAAAAAAAAAAAAAAATACGCAAACAAATTTTTACCTCGGCGGTTTGCAATAATTTTCAGTGATGTATCACAAAACAGCAAATGACGATGATCATCACGTATAATCTGCGCAGAAAATTGATATCATGTAAAATTAACGATGCTTCTTTTCAGTCATCTCCCTTGTAAAGGGATACTGCTGCTGTCTTGATAGTCATTTATCACTATTCTCATAGCTCGCATCTCGCATCCTGTCGTAGCCTTGTTATTTATTACTTCGTATAAGAGAGGATCGTGGAAATATATAAATCTTGCAACATTTTTGAAATTTGAGACATTCAACGAGCAAATCGCAGCGCATCATGTTTTACACACGGTCTTGAGAGGAAAAAAACATGGATAATTAACAGAAATCCCGATCTTAATAAATGCAATTCACATTGAAAGAGAAGCAGAAGAAGTCGTTGAGACGAGATTAAAAAGGGACGTAGCTAATATATAAACAGATCTGGCATAATTAACGTGACGAAACACGTTCGGGTCTCACCTCGCGGAGCTGAAACGATCCATTAAGTGATCAACAAGGCATTGATTTACGTTTTCTGCTCGGGTTTCTGTACCTTCTTGAGTGTAACGGATAAAGAGCGAGCTGTAAATCAAGCTTAACTCATATAAAAATCTGGCGAACAAATTTATACCTATGTACGCATTTTGCAGTCGGCGGGAACATTTGTAAAGTACAGATGTCAATTTATACACGAAATACGAGCATAAAAAGTACAATAAAAAGGAATTCAAATATAATAAAAAGAGGAATCTAACTGACTCTAAATATAATATTAAAATAAAACGTTGTAAAGAAAGACATTTACAAATCATTAAATGTCGAATTTAACGGAGATGAATTTCTCTTTACTCATAATATACCTCTACATGGACATATACTTCGTTGCATCTCTCATATGATAAGCGCGGGTCAAGTCGCGGCTTAGCGACGCTAATGCAGCACTTTTGACTGATTAATCTTCCGTAGCCGGTATATTATATGAAACGTATATCTTCGGATAGATTCGTAGTTGTAGATAATACGTTACGCGAGTATTATATATCTCTGAAGCGCGGAGCATGGCGATGCGCTACTCGCGTCAAGCGGATTGCGAGACGGCGGAGGAAGAGCACGATGAGATACGGAAACGCGGCGGGTCCGATAGTGAAGGCCGCGCGCAAGAGAGGAGAGAAGCGCGGGATGAGCAAGGAGCGAGAGAACTCGGGCCGAAACTTGGATGTAATTACTCCCGTCTACCGTGTAAACTCTCGTCTTGTCATAGCTATCTACCCCGCGCTGGATTCTACTCAGCTGCGTTAACGGTCTCGAAATTACTCTTGCTTCCTTTCGCGAGCTAATCAGGCATGAGTTTCCTCGATAAAGTAAGAATTCCGTTAGCGATGGAACCAACGGTGTGGTGTCCCCGCGATGTTAAGCGGATAAGCGCACCGACAAGTGTATACGACGAGAAATTTTTTCAGTCCGCGACATGCATTCTTCCAATTATCCACGCTGAACAAAATATTGAAATTGAACACAGCAGAATAAAAGTACAGTTTTGTATTAATCAGTTTACTCAGCTCTTCCTCTCGTCGATAAGATAAACACGATAATGAGTTTGTCGTTCACGGTATTCCGCAGCCCATGCGCTCGCCTACAATTTTCTCAACAACGTACCATCGATATTTCCGCGTTGAAAGCAAGGCATACGTTTCGCCATGCAGATTGAATTGCACGGACGTAGGTTTCGGCCGATCGACGCTTACAATGTGATATCATCAATCAAATCGCTCAGGTAGCGCAGGTGTATAAACGCGTGGCATGTTTCCGGATTGATCGATGAGCCACTGTGCACGAAGACATAGAGAGAAAGAGATATTGAGAGAGAAGGTTCGGAACATTCTCTATATTTTAACGGACGTAACGATTGCCGCCTCGATGGTGCGTTAAAACTACCCGTCAAACGTGCCTCGGTAAGAGAGTATCAATTACGAAGCAATGGACACGAGCGTGAATAGTCCGCGCCGGGATATACCACAAATACCGTGGCGCCTGCCAACAGATACTATACCAAGGACATAATTCGATTAGCGAAAGAATTGATGACAACATGCTCTTTTAATTGACCGCGATTCATTGTGATTGATATTTGATAAAAGCAACTTATCGACATGGATCATGAAAACGAAAAACATGAACAAAACGAAAGTAAAAGAATTATAAATTACACATATGAATTTATAATCAAGTATGAAAGCTAAAAAATCATATAAATCAATACTTTAACAATAATAATAATTATAGTTTTAAGAGAAATCAGCTTTAAAAAGGTAGAAAAATGACCACTTTGGGGAAAAATACCGAGTAAATCAAGAGATATTGGCTGATATTGAAAAATTGCCAAAACCGCGGGGAAGTGGAAAACATGAATAGGTATGGTAAATGAAGAAAAGGGCGTAGGTATAATGGCCCTTGAGTACCACGAGGCGGAACTAATGCCTTCTGGAATCGATAAACTCGAGTTACGATAGCTGGTTAATATTTCACAAGGAATTTGACTATACCTCGATTATATAAGAATATATACTTTCGTACTAATATATATATGTGTATGTGACAGTAAAAGCGTAAAATTCAGTAAATGTATAATACACTTACAAGAGCTAATTTATAAGTATGAGTGTAGTGAGATAAAAGGGTGAGGGGTTGCGTCCCCACCCCCCAAAAAACTAATCTAACCCAACTCTATCTGTAATGATATTGCTTATTTAAAAGATATAAATTTAAAACATAAAATTTAGTAAATGTACACAATGACTGGTAAATGCATATACATTTACTGATTTCACACTTTTACTCCTGTGACATATAGATAAATATTTAAAATTGAATATGTCCTTGTATTAAGTACCATGCGAACTGTGTATATTTCATAGCTTTGACCAATTAATTTCATAAATTTATTAAATTTAGATTATATTAGGCGCATGTACGTTCTCTTATTTGATTGAATTTTAATGATAAGTTATTTAATTCCTTTTTTCTTTTACTAATAACACAGCATGTAATTTATGCTACTCTCGGATATGGCGTACTATATACGTTTAAAATCTGATTAATCAAACTAATCTGAGAATTATACAAATTCGTATTCCCCTGGCGCGTCCACTAAATTCGTGTTGAGTTGAGGGAGGCTCCCGTTCCTTGGTAACGAAAGTTTCGTCGGCTCGCGCGCTGATGTCATTTATTTCCCCGGAGGTGCGTATCCCGCTCTTAACGAGATTATTGTCACCGCGGCGTGAACGTGCCGAGCGATGCGTATCGATGTACCCAATCACCGGGGCCGAAGTACGAATGCGTGTACGCGGTTGTCTGGTGCTCACTCCTTCCGCGCGTTTCGACAGGCCTAACGAGACATTCTCGTGCTGTAGGTACGGTAATGATGCGCGGGCAACGCACAATGACGACAACACACACTCCTGGAACTAAAGTACCGTTGAACGTTGGTTGGCTTTGGCTAGCGTCGTTTCCTTATCGATATATCTAGATATCTCCGACGACACGAAGATACTTTACAACTCAGATAATAAGCAGCTAAAAAGATTTATGAGGTGTACTCAGAAATGCGTTATTGTCTTACATTAAATGTTAAAAAAACATCTCGGAAATTTGAGAACATTATTTGCAACTAGCAGAAATAAATTCGTGTTACTTATTTATTTTTTGCAACGCGCTAAATGACGTTGATGTAGCGTCGTGCGTGACGCCTAAGATTATCAAATATGCCGACGACTGTGCACGCTAATTTATCGTCGCGCTGGCCAACGATTCCAGCTGTATCGGATTCCGCGATAGCGGGGCGCGATGATAGCAGAGGGAAGCGGAGGGCGAAGAGAGGTGAAGAGTAAGAGGAATGCCACGACACCGAGTAATCGGTCGCCGTTACATCAGGAAGACCGGCGCCTACGGTCTTCGTGATCGTTCGTTGGCCAGCGCGCAATACGCGCTGGAGATGGCCGCGTCAAGCAGCCGCGACAATAAAGCCAATTGTGACCCTAACGTGAGAAACCGGGACCGTACGTTCATATACGAGAGATTTCAATTACGGCTCGTTATGCCGGCAGATGGACGTAATGGTTGCTGCCTCTAGCGTTGCTGCCGACACTTTAGGCGTTCCGGAGAATGAGGCGCGACGCCTACGAGCGCGAGAGGAGAGCCTCGGGCTACGGTGTATCGTCTTTAAGCAGGCCGATGGACCGTTCGTTGTGCGATACCACGCGCAGCAGCCAGTCGCGCCGCCCCGCGCGTGAATTATTACGTCCGCTCAATTTCGGACGCGCATAATTGCATTGTTTCGCCGTCGCGTTCGTTGTCGTCTCCCGTCGTCTACCGTCTCTCGCGCTTTTCGGACGGCGCTCGGTTATCTGCGGGAGCAGATAGTCGGATGTCGTTAACGAGCGAAGTAGTTACCGTAAATCTCGGTATCAGGCGCGCTGACTTTTCTCTGAATCCAATTACGTGGCTCCCGGGGCGCGCCGAGGTCCTCCAGGCAAACTTAATGGGCAGGAGCGAGAGCAAGTATTGATAGTAGTTTATGATAATTGCCAGCGCGGTTGCACACCAGTTACGTTGCGCTTCACGTGAGCGCGCGCGCTTTTTGTCACAAGCGGATTATTTCAAGCCGCGCGCGTTTGCTACCACCGAAGACGCGGATCCCGTGCGACAGGCGTAATCGACGACGCTGTGTGCTCGATAGAAATTGATACGTTACCCACAGCGGGGAGCGTGACAATATAATCGACTTATTTACCCAGACTGCAAAACCGGCAAGGTGGAGCATACGCAGTATTTATGTGGCGCGCCGCGTCGAGATTTAACGAGGGACCAGCGGCTATCATGCGGCTGATAATTTATGGATGCGCCCGATCCCGCGCGACTGCTGATACAGGCGCTGAGAGGAAATAAATCGACTCCTCGCGAGGAAAAGGCCCTCATTGCAAGAAAAATCGCTCCGCGGGCTGAAAATTTATTTCGATCCAACAATAAACTGCGCGCGAAAAAAATTGATATTTAGTACGGTTCCTAATACATTTTACGTATATAACGTACGGGGTACGTCGACAAGATTAAGGGAGGCAACGCGGGAGCCAGCTTCAACACGTTCATCCGCTACCGTGCCGAGCGTTACAAATATCTTGCCCACGTGCTTTTAGTGGCGGGTACCGGTGTACAATGCGTCACGATTTCGGCGGCGGACGCGGATCATGCCTTGATCGTTATTAATGGCCGGCGTTATTGTGCACCGCGACCGTTGCCCTTTGTAGTCTCAGCTGCATACGCGTAATCGATTTCTCGCTGAGGAGCTGTCCGAGATTCGGTTTCGGTCGTCATATCTCATCCCGTTTATACGATTACTGTCATACCGCGAACACCCGATGCATTCATGCAAACGACTCGTTAACTCGCCTCAAGGCGAAAAGCATCTGGCCTTCTTCTTTGCTTGGAGAACTTGAATAGAATTGCAAAATAAAATACAGAAAAGTAAGATATTGATAGAAATGATAATTTTTAATAGGAAAATTGCAAATGCTATGTAACTGAACCAACGTAAGAATCAAAAATGAAAAAGTTTGAATAAAATTAATTCGATCAAGTTTTATTTAAGAAAAGGACACTATACCGTAATAACTGTCGAATATTAAAGTACTGGTTAATAAAAATTGCTTAAATATCGTTATAATGATAATATAATGCTATATTTTATAAGTGATTCGAATTTGCGATTAAGTTTATAGATTATAAAGATTGTTCACAAAGCCAAAAAAAAAAAACCACATCAAGTTTTCGCAGGAAATTGCCATAAAAGTCACTTAAGGTTAAAAAGGATATTTTAAAGATATAGATTTTCGTTCTTGATATCCGTACGGAGGATAACAGAAGAAAAGTTACGGAAAAAACGAGATATCGCACGATAATTCAGGATATTGGCAAAGCACTTCTCGAGAGAATTCATAAAATCGCACGTCGCGACTACCGACATTTTCTAGTCTAAATAATTTAACGCTCGAATGCAGACAGCAAATGGAGCTCTGCCTTTTTTTCTTGTATGGAGAGGCAGCGACTTTGCAGCATTCGCCAGGAAGCATTTGTTATCGGAGCGCAGCACGAAATACAAATCGCAAACAGAATCGGAGCTACAGGTTGAAGCACCGGCAGAAACGCAGGAGCGAAAATAAACTCGGCTCTTTCTCGATGCGTTATCACTATAACTCCGGCTGGCAAAGACGCGCGTCTCGCTCGTCTATCCTCCTACCCATTTTTCCATCTTTTTACTCGCCGAGATACCTGCTTTATTGTGCCTCTAGTAGTCTAATGGAGCACGTACGTAAAAATGTGCGCTGCCGTTGAACTCTATCCTTCACTTATCGTCATATACCTCGCTCCGTGCCACATTGTCATCAGTTTTTAGGTAGGGAGTAGAAAATTTTATATATATTACGTGCAAAACGATTTTTCCCGCCAAAAAGGATGCCTTCAGCGATGCGCTGAAATATGTCACGACTGACAGTTTCGCGCGATAAGAATTGCATGAGAAATGTATGTGACTTCGTCATGGCAGTTCGATATGTTTTTTACCGCTATATCAATTTTTCTTTTAAATATTTTTGGAAGACATCTTTACGCGTCTATCATAATTTTTTAAGATAACATTAATATTATCTATAATTGTATAGAAATAAACTTGTATCGCATAAAAGTACTAAAATTTATTTTGAAATTAAAGAGATATCTTTTTTCAATTCGATATATATACCATTGTAACACGGCAATAGACATTTTGTTTCAAAGGTGTATTTCTGCTTTAGAGGCAGTCGATTGCTCGATTTCGGAGTGTACCAATCGACAAATCGAATTCTATCTGTTTGTTCGAGGAACGACGAGGAGAGCCGTTTCCGTCCGTTTCCCCACTTGTACACGTAGCCGAGCTTCTCTCAATACACGCGCTCGCGTTACGTGCGTAAACGTATTTCCTATCTTTCTACCCTAGTACAGGAAAATGGCCTGGACCGACTCAATTTATAAAATGGAAGAACCAAAGTGCAACGGCGTTTGCCAAGAAAAACATATTTAAGCAAGCGAGACCAAATATTTACATGTCAAGTTAACTGAATGTAGATTGCACTCTATAACGTCCAGAATGTCTAGACTGTTTATTACGTCATTCCTTCTTGCAACTGTAATAATTATACGAATGTATTCGAGTGAATATCATATCATTACTTTGCGCGACGAGTATATAAAAAGTTTTAAAAGGATATTTTTATGAAAATAAATGTACAATCTTTATTAAAATACGTATATATGAGAATATTGATTCTTCTCTAATCTTTGAGAAAATAATGTTCAATGTATTACACAATTGAAAGTATTTTCGATTAGTATATCATTCTGTTCAAATAGAATCAATTGTTATCGTGTGTGATTGTTTTGTTCCAAAATATCTACCAGCTATATGTATAGAGTTACGTGAATCGCACGTATGTGTACACAGACGTATAAACGCGATTGATGTAACCACAAATGAATTGGACGATCACGCAACAAGATCTTATTGCTGGAATACACATGGGAGTCCGGTTAGGTGGGGGATGGAGTTTCGAGATATGGATCCATGGAAACTATCGATAAGGTATCCATTGGCGATAATGAAAGCGAGCTCGATCGATTTTTATGATAGTCGATATTTCTATTTTCGTGGCTTGTAGGCAAGTAACGTGTCTATATTGACCTCGATATGTGAAACGAGCTGGTTTATCCGCCATTCGTAGCGCGTATCTCGCTACGGATTTAACAGATATTTATACTCGCAATTGAATATCGGGAGCGACCGTGGTACTGCGCGAGATAAGCGGGGAAAAATTTTCCACTTCGACACGCCCGCGCCGTGTCGACTGTCGGAGTGGTACGTTGCCCTAGAATAGCGATTAAAATTACATTTGTTCCCTTCCGCGCAATCAACGTCAGACCTGACGACCCAATATTTACTCTCGCGAAAGAGCCGAGTGCCCCTTCGCGGCTAGAAATCTCGAAAATCAATATCGAGAGGGTTCAACAGACTCTCGACGTTCTCGATCAAACCGCTTAACGTGTCAAACAACGCATAGAAGATAAGTAGTTCTCTGACATATGAATAATTTCCGATGGAGTGTCTTTGACTATGATGTTCGCCGATTTCAATGAAATATTCAATATGTCATAGCCTTTGTTCCACTTTAGAGCGGGAGGCATATCTATTAAGCATACCAAAAACTTATTTTGATGACAGTTTTTAAATTTTTCCGTTTGTAAAAATTAGAAGAAAAAAATTACTAATATAATTGTAGCTTTAAAAGAATTAAAAAATTATCGTATGCAAAAAGATTCACCACGATACCGATATAACACAAAATAATTGAACTGTGAAATAAATGGAGTGACATAAATAATGACTCGCGCTCGATTTACCGCACCGCCGAATCTGAAATCAGAGACGACGTGCGACGACAAATCAGAGCGAGGGATCACGCTAGGGTTCCTTCGAAAGCGAAACCCGCAGACCCGCTAATTAATATTCGATGTCCACGAACATGTCACGTTCAGGTGCGACCGAGGTGACCGATGGGCGGAAACACATATAAGCGTGCGACGGCTCCACACGAAGGACACGCGAACTCTTCCTGTCTCGTATCCGTTCGACGCGTTCCCTTCCCAAATACTCCCTCGCGATATCTCCCCGTCGTCGTTGTTTTCGGGAATGCCTGGTGCGTCACGAAGAGCGCCGGGATCACCTACGATGAGTTTCATCATCGCGCGCACGCACGTCGCGACTCCTCGCACGTGACGCGCATTTATCTGTCCGCCTTTTTGTCTGGTTCTCGGGCCAATTCTCCAAAGTCTGCCGGGTGTGTTAATGACAGAAAAGACGCGGGGGCTAATAACCGACGGATGTGTGTACGGGGGTAGAGAAAGGGGCTGCGGCGTAGCTATTGTCGCGACCGGAATACACCGCAGTATTGCCCGTTGGACGTCTCGCGAATGAGATGACGTTTCGAATCCTCCTCGTTTTAATCAAAAAGTCTCATAAAGCTCCGCCAAGCCGTGACATTGCGGCCGGCGCGCGATACATCATAACGATGATCTATCGCATACTGCTCGCAGCCGTGAGGCGCTGGGCGCAGCACTTTCGCAGAGGCTGTCAAGGAAGATTGAAAACATCTGCAAGCTTAGATATAAGCGCCATTTCGCGCCGTCCGCGCGAATGCCGTTTCCTTATTAGCGCGCTGGTTACTTTTTATGTGTTCGTAAGAAATCTCGTGGAAATGACAGTCGCTATTCGCCCGGGATTGCGAGGATTGTTAAGGCGATATTAAGATACAATAAATGGAATTATTACGGTATGAAAATCACATTGTCGATACCGACGTCTCTATATGGAGCGGATAACTTAATGTCCCCCCCATTATTGTTACGGACATGCGAGTATAATCGTGAATGCCGATTCATAACGGTCGGATATCATAATGTGACGGTTCACAGAGATATTCTACCTCGCTAAAGTCTTGCGTTAACTGTCAATATCCGTTGGAGCCAGCCAGGCGAGCAAAGATTGCGTTACGGCAAGTGTCAATATGAAGTATTGAATTTCAGCCGCGCCTTGTTCGCGCACGCGAAGAACCTGTCGCTTCGATTACGGCGGATTGACGCCGAGCGCGGTTAAAATCGTTTTTGACATTAATCAGCGGAAATATCAAGCGTGATGTAATGGAGCTTCTAGACGAAGCGGAAGTGGTGATAAACAGATGGATCGCGGATATACGATTTCTGTCAGGAACGTAATTTCGGTTTGCAAAACCGGAGTCTCGGCTTCTCGAAAGAATTACGTGGACGACCAAACGTTACGACGTCGCGCAGATTTACAACCCGACGTCGTTCACAAAAGCAAGTGCCTCGCGAGGCGGGATATACACCGGCGCCCTTGCGCTTTAAGATACACATGGATGGCCTTAAAGGGATATCTGCATTCTGCAGGAATCAATCCGACTGTAAATAACGTCCACTCGTAAAATCCGTCGAACGCCAGGGGCATAAAACCCGACAACTTTTTAGTATACTTTACCTTGATAAATGCCCCGGATGCACGGTGTAAATAAAAAGCAATTAGCAATAAATTTCATTTCGCCGAAGCTGCACAGCGGCTATAATGGTCCGACGTGTATTGCATCGCGAAAATAAGCGTCGCAATGGCGTTTCCACGAACGCGGCGAAAGGGCCTGTCTAGGTAAGTAGATATGGCACTCGCCTGCAATCGCATAATGAATATACGGTCGACGTGTAATGAGCGTCCGCAACATTGCGTATGGAATGCATAAATAAGCGCGGCGCGCGAGAGAGCGCTCGTTAAGACACTTTGCCGCGATCGGTTCTTTCTCTCGCCTCGATACCGCTTATTAATTTCCCAACCGTCGCACACTTTTTCCCTAAACACCTGCGAGAGTCCGTTTATACGGATCAGTGAGTTTCGATTAAGTGTAATATTATCGCCACCTACGAGGTGGCGATATATACCTACGCTACTCGGGAAGCTGGGAAACGTGCATGCGCGTGTCTCGAGAACGGCGATTCGATTTTGCGGAATCGAGCGCTGAAAAATGATGGCGGTGTCGTAACGCAGCATGTACGAGATCAATCACGAGATATAAGCAGGCGATATAGGATACATAAATCTCACGGGCAATAATCTATCGTACAAAAATGCATTATCAAATTTGTCCGTCGCGTGTTAAATAGCCTGTAACACTAACTTCCACTTGACTCCATCGACTACTAGTGTTCCTACTTATCTAAATTAATCGCTTTTCGTTATTTGCAGCAAAGCGGCGCGGCGGTGTCTTTATTGGAAATCTTCGGGGGAAAATCGGAGTAATTCAACCGTTAACTTCCATGTCATATCGACAATCGAGACGAGAAGGACGATTTAAAAGGATTCTCCATCAAGCGTGCGGGGGAGTTTCGTTGGCTAGTATAACCATCAAGCTCGCACATCCATCGGCTCCCAATATCTCTCTCCTCCCTTCCTTTCGTTTTCCGTTCTCCTTGATTCCCTTCTTTCGCCCTTTTCTCCTTGATTCTTTTTTCAGTCTTCCCTCGCGATCGCAGTCAGCTCGTTGGCGGTGTTCGGTTTCTGATTATCGGAAATCGATCCCCGGCAAGCCGTTAAGGGCACGGTCGACTAAGTTGGTCGGAACTCCTTTACTCTTTTGCTCTCTGTCTCGCTCTCTCTCTCTTTCTCCCATGGGCCACCAAACATATGATTAGTGGATATATGATATTTTCTCCGATAAATCAGTGGATCTGCCACGCGCCGGCATCTCAAAATTTCAACATAATGTAAACACTTTGTCTAATACATGGTTTCATCACTTGAGTGTTTTATGCCGTTACAGAAAATACTTTGTTGGAATCTTCCGAAAAAAATGTGGTTGTATTACGTGCAAATATTATAATAGATATATGCATTAAATTAACCCGAGAAAAATACTGCTATAAAATTTATATAAAAATTCATGGAGACAAAGCTTTAAAAAATTTTCTGTAAACAGTTTAAAGCGGCGCTTCGGAGCGACGCTACATTTACATTTTGCCCGAACGATTCGCCCTGCCTCGAAATTCGCAGATTTATAGCATCCTGTAATGTACGAATTTACCGAATAAAGCAACTGAGACGCACTGAACCGTGTCGTATGTTCTTTCGTTCCCTAGTTTGATTCTTCGAGCTTTCCCTCCCTATTCCCTGCGAACTGCTGGCGGCTCGTTGCCGGTGTTCGGTTCCTGATTATCGGAAATCGATCCGTGGCAGACCGTTAAGGGTACGGTCGAACAAACCGGTAGGTACACCGGGGAGGAGGAACGCATGAACCGATACAACACCACGCCACCATCAATACGTGATCGCCGGATGTATGGCGCGCGACACGGTCGTTCACATTTAAATATCACTATGTGACGCGATGACACGATCTCCGATTCTTGGTATTAGAGCCGTTGAGGTTTAGAGCCATTAAAAATCAAATGTTACGGATGAACGATGAATGAAATGAATTAAATAATTTTATAATATTTCAAACAATAAACTTTTTTTCTAACAATATCGAAAAAGTTTACTAATGTAACAATTACTGCCTGTGCGAGTGTTTGACATACCTATCTGATATAGTATTCGCGAAACAGATTTTAATTTTACAACGGTCTCGTTACCAGAATTTTACGCGTACAAATGGATAATCCTACCATCGACACGTGGCCAGCTTTGCTAACGACCCACGGGTAGACATAAAACAGAAGGAAAGTATAAAATTAGTTCGTTTACGAACTGTTGCTCGTACATGTTTATTTATCTCGGAAATCGTAGGCGAGCTGTACGTAGCGAGAGGAGGCTATTCTCGAGAGTATGAGCCGAAAGGGGAACGAAAATTGAGCACCGCGGGCGGCCGTTGTAAATTAAATTTGGTTGCAAAGGAAGTCATAACGGCCGGCACGTGCCCGTCGCTGTTGCATGGCGTATACGTGCGTCATGGGATTATGAAAAAATCTTTCGCAGAGAGCCGCGGGAGAGCCAGCTTTTTTTCGTCAGGAAGCGTGGCTCTTACGTGATCCGAATGCATAAGCTTCGTGTGTATTCAGGTAAACCCAATGGAACCCCGACAATTATAACTCGATTATGAAGCCCGCACCATTTCGTGTTTCTTTCGTGACGTAATACAGAAGTTCCTTCGAGGGGAATATCAATCGGATTTATTACGCTCTATCCGCAACATCGGATTATTATGGAATTTAAAAGCATTCTTCATTAAGCAAATCAAAGCATCCTTTATGTCACTTTTAATTCTTGGGATATAAATACATCCGAGACTATCAATCCTGTCGTTTCTCGTTCATGAAATATGCACGAGCTCACCGTTTCGTGCTTTTTTTCGCGAAATAATATAGAAGTTCCTTCGAAAGAAATATCAATCTGATTTATTATGCTCTATCCGCAATATCGGATTATGGAATTTAAAAGCATTTTTCATTATCCTTTATGTCACTTTTAATTCTTAAGATATAAATACATCTGAGACTATCAATGCTGTCGCTTCTTGTTCATAAAATATGCACGAGATATGGCGACACATATCCATTCTCTTCAATTACTCACGTTATTAATTAAATCCATCTGCATACAATGCGCATACGTTTCAACATCATCCATTCCTTATGCTTACTGTT